>NW_005871553.1:490477-505425 GCF_000147115.1 Myotis lucifugus | reverse complement strand
TACCTGGGCCACCGGAGCCGGGCCCTACCTCGCTTTCTCTCGGGAGCCAGCCAACCGGCCAAAAGGACGCTCTGGCTCTTCAAACCACACACGTCCTAGGGCCTGGCCATCTGGGAGCCCAGAAAGCACAGGCCTGTTCCCCCCCCCCCACATCCCCCCGCCCCCCCCCCCCCCCCCACACACACACACACGAGGTGGCAGGGCTCTCCTGCTTTTAGTGTTCGGCTCCAGGATGCCCCCTGGCCCACAGATCTAGGCTGCACACGGCCTGATCGACAATCAGCCCGCAGGTTTCCTGTGTTGTTTCAGAGCCCAGAGGGGGAGGTGGGGCATTATTTATTAGATGCCTTCAAACCGCCTCAGGTGCCTCTAATCTCTCTCTCCCAGGCTGTTCCAAGCCAGCTGACAATGACCCCCCACCCCCACCCCAAGTATCCTTCCAGCGCCATATGTCCTGCTCATTCTGTCTCCTGAAACAAATGAAGATTTCTTCCCATTAGAGACCTCAAGGTCCCCTCAACCAGTAAGGCTTCTGATCTATATGTCTCAGTCCCTGTAAAATCTGAGGGGAGCCTGCTGTCTGTGCCATCCAGGCCGGCCTCTTCCCTCCCACCTCCTGCCCCTCGGAGCACCTCACCGTCCCTCCCGACTTCTCTCACCTTCTCCATTGGGGACGCCCGTCTTCAGCAACGACATCTTTTCCCTTTTCACACACTACTCAGGACACAAGCTTCCCCTAAATAACAAACTGGACTCCATTCTCTCAAATACTGTAGCTACTCAGAACATTCAAGACTAGACTTACTCGGCCCACGTATTGAAAGGGAATTTTATGCTATTTTTTAAAAAATAAATGTTTTTATTGATTTCAGAGTGGAAGGGAGAGGGAGAGAGAGAAACATCAATGATGAGAAAGAATCGATTGGCTGCCTCCTGCACGCCCCCACACTGGGGATCGAGCCCACAACCCCGGCCTGTGCCCTTGACTGGAATCGAACCCGGGAAGCCTTCAGTCCGCAGGCCGACGCTCTATCCATTGAGCCACACCGGCCAGGGCCAAGAGGGAATTTTTCATTAGTAAAAGTCTTCATTTAAGGTAGGACCGTGGTTACGGCTCCTGGAAGACGCCTGCCCTCCCTCCCTGGTCTGCTTGGGCATCTGGCCCAGGGCAGCGCTCACTCGAGGTTGCTACCCCGTTGGTGTGGTTTCCTCTGCGGCTCCCACCGTGGCGAGTTCTTAACGGTACCGGCCCAGATGCAGCAATGGGGGAATTTTGTTGTAATTACTCCTTTTTCTTTCCATTTCTGTTTCCTCATCATCCTGTTTAATGAGTACCTCTGTTTATGTGTATTTTCTGCAAAATGTGTATTGTGTGTGTACACATCCTTTTAATGTATGTGAAGGAGAAATGGTCGGGCATCCCCCTCTGATTCTCTCCCCCTCTCGGCACTGCTTTCTTATTCCTTATTCACCGTGTTGCGGAGGTTACGGGGGCACTAATCCCTGCCCTGGCACCTGAGTCCTTCTTGTCTGTATCCACACGTCTCAACTGTCCTCCCTCCGATGCTGGACATTCAGGCTACCTCCACTGATGCCACGAATACTGCGTACACGTCCTGTGGACCTGAGAACACGTCCGTGGGACAACCAACCATGAGTGAATTCGTTGATCCTGGGAAGGCTGCCATGTAACTTATCATCCAAGCGAGGACAGTTCAGGGCGTGAGAGGACAAGAGGTGTCACCAAGACTGTCCCAGGCAGACCGAGGGTCTGGTCACCTCGCTGAAGAGTTCGAATACGTATATATCGACGGGAAAGAACCAGCATGGCTCCCGCACCGCACCCCAGGCGGGCAGGGGGTGCCCATCGCCGCCCCCCACCGCACTTAGTGGTGACAGGAGTCCATAGCGCTTCATTACTGTTTACTCCGCATTCCTCTGATCTCTAGCATGTCTGAGTGTCTCCACTCTGCTGGCCTTTCAGAGTTCCTTATTTGGAAATTATTCCTTTGCTTTGCCTATTTTTGTTGGGGTTTTCTTGCTGTTTGCTAGTTTCCTAGCTGTTAATCCCGTCAGTTTTAGACATTGCAAATATGTCCTCTGTTAGCTAAACTAATTTTGTCCACACTGTTGAATGTCATCTTTCTACTCAGTTATTCGGGGTTTTCCCCTTAGAGTTTTGTGTTCTTAACATTCAATTTTAGAAGTATTTTCTTCCCCTATTTCAGAAAAACATTCCCCTTCATTTTCTCCCATTGACTTTTTGTTTTTTAATTATTTTTAAATATAAATTTTATTTATTTTTAAATATATTTTTAATGATTTCAGAGAGGGAGAGAGAGATACATACATCAATGATGAGAGAATCATTGTTTGGCTGCCTCCCACACACTCCACACTGGGGATCAAGCCCACAGCCTGGGCATGTGCCTCTGACCGAAATTGAACCTGGGACCCTTCAGTCCGCAGGCCGACGCTCTATCCACTGAGCACACTGGCCAGGCTCCCATTGACTTTTCAGTTTTCCCCTGAGAGTGCGTGTCCCTCCCCACCCCCCCCACAAAACCCGGGGGAGGAATGTGGAGGGAGCGGTTTCCGGAATTCCTCAGGGCCCATCCTCCCAGTGATTTGTAGTCATCTTTACGGGGCAGGAAGTTCCCGTGTGTCCCTCCCAGTCCGTGCCCTCCTGCCTCTTGCTGCACATGGCTCTGTGCGGATCTCCATAACCCGTAGGGCACGCCTCCCCTCGGTGTTCCTCTTCAACACAGCTCTTCATGGAGTCC
This sequence comes from Myotis lucifugus, assembly GCF_000147115.1. Lineage (NCBI taxonomy): Eukaryota > Metazoa > Chordata > Mammalia > Chiroptera > Vespertilionidae > Myotis > Myotis lucifugus. The sequence goes on along the minus strand of NW_005871553.1, from coordinate 502,642 downwards.
ATGAGCCCTGCTCTCATAGAGATCTCTGCTGGGCTCCGTCCAGGACAGGCTGAGCTTAACTCTTGTTTCTTACTATCGCACTCACTGTTTGATCAATAACCCTGAAGGGTCCTTCACAAAGTTAAAAATTTTATTCTAGAATTCAGAGTGGCACTTCCTTCCCATGCAGTTATAATTTGGTGAATGTTTTCAGCGTAAACTCTGAAAAGCGAATGCAGCGCGCTGTGCCGTCCGCGAGGGGCCCCGAGTAGAGGCCAGGACGGTGCAGGCTGGCTCGGCCTGGGGGTAACTGGGGGAGCAGCCTGGCCTTCTCCATACCCACTCACTCAGGAGTCGTCCAAGAATCCTGGCTTGTATTCCCAGGCCGCCACCGGGCAGGTCACGGGTCCCCACGGGCTACCGACCCCCAGAGTCACCCCACCGGTCTCTCTCCCCACCAGGGCTTCACCCCAGGGGCGTCGGGCTCTCCCAGGCCACGCAGACGCCCCTGCCCTGGCCTGGGCTTGTACCTTCCCAGCGCCCCCACCCACCTCCTCACTCTGGAGGACTAGGCGAAAGGCTGCAAGCTTCCCTTCCTCCTTGTCCGGGTTTCCCCCGGCTGTTTTCCTGTAGAGCAGAGAGATTCCTCGGAGCTTCTATCTGCCTCTATTAAACACTGCACCGCCTGGCGCATGCGTTCCCAGGGCTGCGGTAACTATGTGTCGTAAACTTGGTGGCTTGAAACAACAGAAATGTACGGTCTCCCAGTTCCGGAGCCAGAGGCTGAGCCCAGGCAGGTGTCGCAGGGCTGTGCTTCCTGGGAAACCTGTGGGCGGGTGCTTCCCGGTCTCTCCCAGCTCCTGTAGCCTCGGGCAGCTGTTGGCTTGTGGCCACATCACTGCAGCCTCTGCCTCGTCATCACACGGCCGCTTCTCTCTCTCTCCTTCTTGTAAGAACATCAGCCATATTGGATTAAGGGGTCACGCTGCTTCCATCGGACCTCATTTTACCTTAACTACTTACACGTGCAATGACCCCATTTCCAAATAAGGTCTTACTCGGAGGTACTGGGGCCAGGGCTGCAACATATCTTTTCGGGGGGGGGGGGGGCGGGGGGAGCCACAATTTAACCCCTCACACCTGGTGTGAGAGTATCTGGCCCCAGGTCCTTGCCTAAGGCTGGTGGCTCTGCAGGGAAACAGGCCGGGTTCGTCACTCACCCTCTGTATAAACCTGAGCAAGATCCTAGGCCACCTGCCTGTCTCACCTGTACAGTCACCACGCCTGGAGTCATTGCGGTATTAATGAGAGTCAGTTCTCACAAAGGTGAGTGTCCAGGAAACTGTAACCATGATCATTAACAGTGTGTGGAACAGAGCAGATACTCAGTGAATAAACGCAGTCACCACTTCCTCTAATAAATATTTACCGGCTGGCAGGCCCGGAACCAGAGCTAGTGAGCTTTCCCAGGGCAGGGAAGCCGTGGCCACGGCCCTGAGACCCTGCAGCTCCCGGGCATCGTGGGAATTGCTGAGGTGGCCTGTGGCAGCTGCCCTTCCCTGCTCTGATGGAGATTTCTGGCGCACGCGAGTGCGCGCACACACACACACACGCACACACACACACACACACACACGGCCCCCACGAAGCATGGAATCCTGGCTGGCTCTGTGGGAATGTGAGGTTGGAGCAGAGAGGGACTCCACACCCTGTTCTTTTCTCTAGGCTGTGCGTGTGTGAGAGTGTGAATGTGTGTGTGTGTGTGTGTGTGTGCGTGTGCGTGCGTGCACGCGTGAGCATACAGAGGGCCGGGGACACAGGGGCCAGAGGAGACAAGCATCTTTCTGGTGGAATATATTCAGCGGGAATGAACGTGAGCAACCAGAGCGTGGCTGGAGTTCGGGACCCTCCTGGTTTCAGTGAAGTCCAGATTCTCCTCCAGAGAGGCCGGTGTGGGCACAGCGAGGAGGTGGCACCAGCGCCCCGAGTCCAAGACAGAACTCCACCCGGAGGAGCTGGGCGACCTCGTGACCCAAGTCTCCTCCTCTGCCCAGTGGCGCTGATCCCATCGGCCGCATCAAGAAAGAACACGGTCGGGGTGCCAGCTGTTAGTATGCATGTCCCGCTGTTGCTAGTCCTTGAAGATGCGTTTCCACAGCACGTGACAACGTGTCGAGCACGGCCACAGCTTTGCTCTGTTGTGATTTTCATTTTTACAACAAGAAGTGAAAAACTACTATTAGAAACGAGGGAGTATGTCTACGGCCCGGTGTTCATCGGCCACAGGCTCAGACCTGCATCGCTTACCCTGTATTTCACCCACACCCACGTCATGTGCTTCCTTCCAGGGGTTTCCTCTGCTTAAGAACAAACTCTGACTGGCCTGTGTGGCCTCCTTGGACTTCAAACAAAACAAGTCCTTCCACGGAGAAGCTCACCAGCAACTCCTTTAAGTTTCAAGGAGATACACAAAATTATGCAGATTTTCAGGAAAGATGTTCATGATGGAATTTCAGCCCAGACCCACATCACTGCGTCAGGGACCGTGTGGGGCTCAACACTGACACTGCACAAAGCGAGCAGCTTTGCTGTTCAATGTGTGTCTCCAGTAGAGCCAGGAGGGCAAGAACAGATGTGCACAGACACCCAGGGGGACTGCGGGGGGTGCAGAGTGCGATGAGGTCCAAGAATAAAGAGCTCACATTCTTTGGGGCAAGAAGGGCCCGACGTCCTTTTTCTCATGTGGGAGAGATCGGGGCCTGTAAAGAGAAGGGACAGCGAACTACAGTGAGTCAGGAAAGCAAGCCCGGACTGGCATGGCCTGGATCCGAGTGCTACCGTGATTGCTGCATTGTTTCCATTCTGGCTTATTTACTGCATTTGCATTTACCCAGGCAAGTGTAACTTTGCAATACAGGGCATGAGATTATATTGTCTTAACAGGATTTTGTAAAAGTGCTGAATTCCACCTTCAGAAGCCTAGATAATTATTAGCAAAAGCTGACCAATCATCTCACCGATAAACCACACGGTAAATATAGAGCCTATTGGAGAGCATTTCATTCACAATAAAAAGTCCCTAAAACGTCACCTGTAGCTTGGATGGCAGCCAGGACGAGGTCAGTACTGTTGGCAGGTCCCCACACCTATTATGTTCATCACAGTGGCATTTTAGGTGAACATGGCAACTCCTTTCAGAAAACCATTTCAATACATTTTCAACAAATCAAAGCCATAATGAGATATCGCCTCATACCCCTTAGGAATGGCCTCCATCAAAACAAAACAAAACAAAACAAAACAAAACAAAACAAAACAAAACGCAGAAAGAACAGGCGCTGGCGAGGATGTGGAGACACTGAAGCCCCGTCCCCACTGGGGGACGTAAAACGCTGCAATGCTCTGAAAACAAGACAGCGCTTCCTCAGAAACAGGCCACCTCCCTCAGCGCACCCACCCGAGAGAACTGGAGACGGGATCTGAAGAGACTGGCAGGCTGGTGTTAACGCAGCATCATTCCCCATCGCCAAGACGTGGAAGCAAATAAATGCCCGTCAACAGATAAAGGGAATGTGGCCTGTGCACGCAGTGGAGTATTATTCAGCCTTGAAAAGAGAGAGAGCAACCCTGCCACATGCGACAACGTGGACAAACCCGCAGGACATGGACATCAGTGACCCCTACGAGAAACAAACCAGCCACACAAAGGCCAGTATGTGGAAGTGATTCCTCTTATCTGAGGTGCTAACTAGTCAGACTCTTAGAAACAGAAAGTAGAAGGGTGCTTGCTGGGCTGGAGGGGGAGAAGCCGGGGTGGGGCGGGGGGAGGGCTGCTATGCAATGAGCACAGTTTCAGTTCTGCAAGACGGGAAGTTCTAGAGACCTGTTGCACAGTACTGTCCGCACAGTTAACACGGCTGTGCTGTGCTCTTAAAATGGTTATGATGGTCAATTCTACCTCATTTTTTAACCACAATTTTAAAAACCTCAAAAAATAAAATGTCATGTTATTTCCTAATATTAATAGTTGTATTTCTTGTTCTTGTCTATTTTTGTTTTGTCATTAAGTGCAAATATGGGTGTATTTAATTCTGACCCATGTCGGGGGGATGTTAACTGCCCACAAGCTATAAAGGAACCCTGTAATTTACAAATGTTAGATAATTTCAGATCACACGGAAGATACTCTGTCTGCCTTAAAGGGAACCAGGAAGTGGTATGAACTGAACGTAGCAAGCCTTTCGCCGACGCTCGTCTCCCTGTCACTTGCAGTAATAACTTGCAGCCGTTCTTGCCACTATCGTACTATCATCCATTCAAATACCATTTGATGAGCGCCAGCGGAATACTAGTCACTGTCCAAAGCAGAGAGTCAGGAGGGAAGAGGTGGCCATAACAAATAATCGTGTTCCTCGGAAAATTAAAGACAAGATTTAGCATAATTCAAGGCATTTACAATTTAATAAGGAATAGAGAAAAATAACAAAACAGTACAATGAAAGGTGTTGTAGCCACAAAGTGCTAGTTGAGCCTAGAACAGTGATATCTTAACTTTACCCAACATTCTTCCCCTTCTTCCAGGAAGAGCCAATACTTGTTCCCATCATTGGTCCACGCGGTTGGTGAGCTGACTCGAACCCCAGCTCTAAGTTCAGGCGTCTGACCCAGACATGGCCAATGAGTAGGCAAATCTCTCCTCCACAGTGACTGGTTGCAACAGTCATTCTCAGTTCCCCCAGTGGGACTTGATTCTGTCTCATTTTCTTTTCTTTTTTTAACTCTTGGGGAGCTTAAAAACGGACTTCCAACTCTTAGGATGTCAGCGTGGCCCAGGTGACAGTTAAGTAAAAATGGAAGAAAGTACAACCAAGTGAAGAGAGAGGGGTGGGGGGCCAGAGGACATTGTTGGAGCTCCTGAGTCCAGCTTGACCACCCGCCTGGATCTCTCAGGTAAAGTGAACTGAGACTCCGCAGTAACACAAGGCCTTTAAAACTGAGCCGCTGCAGGTTATTGTGACTGATCTGAGCCTGGGGGTGGGTCTGCGGATCACACCCTCACTGAAGCATCAGGACCACAGAGCACTGTTGTAACCCCCCTTTTAAATCCTAGACCACGACGTGTAGGCATCATCTCCAATAGGACATTTCGAATGCATATCAGTGCTTTTACTGAAAGAAGAAAGCTCAGACAAATACATTAGTAATTTTTTAAAACCCTGTTTTGCCAATACTTCCATTGCTAGGGTATCTGAAAGATAACATAAGCCAATCCTCTAAGACAGGGGTCCTCAAACTTTTTAAACAGGGGGCCAGTTCACTGCCCCTCAGACTGTTGGAGGGCTGGACTATAGTTTAAAAAAAACTATGAACAAATTCCTATGCACACTGCACATATCTTATTTTGAAGTAAAAAAACAAAACGGGAACAAATACAATATTTGTATTTGCATGTGGCCCACAGGCCGTAGTTTGAGGACCCCTGCTCTAAGAAATACTGTCGGCCTGGAATTGGTCACACCGACGACGAAGATGAACCTAAGTGTGCGTGGCACCTTGGACCATCTTATGGACTCCACGTGTGCTATTTACGTGTGTGTCTGGTCCAAAACCTAAGATCACCTGTGAGGCACATGATGATTATTTTTTTCTTAGCAAACAAGCTTCCTAATTTAAGTCTGGGCTCAGATTTCAATCAGTTTGGATTTTCTGAGCAGACAATGACTGAGCAGAAGGAAAATTAAAAAAAAAAAAGATACAATTCACTGAGAATTGAGTAGATCTAGAATTTCCAAGACTTTTCTATAATATTATCCAGAATTTTCTCAAAGTGCTGGCATTTACAGCAAATCTTTCCTCCCTCACACTTGTGAGCACAGCCTTTCATCCCTAACCATTTCACACGTGGAAAGCTGTGTAAAGGCACCTTGAAGAATTAAACCTAACAGCCTGACCGGTGTGGCTCAGTGGTTGAGCGTTGACACATGAAACAGGAGGTCATGGTTCGATTCCCGGTCAGGGCACATGCCCGGGTTGCAGGCTCGATCCCCAGGAGAAGACGAGAAGACGTGCAGGAGGCAGCCAATCCATGATTCTCTCTTATTGATGTTTCTATGCCTCTCTTCCTCTCCCTGAAATCAATAAAACATAAAAATAAAGAATTAAACCTAACAAAAGTGCTATGGGTGCTGCAGAGGTACAGCCACAGGAACCACATTAGCCACCTGGACAGCAGTGGGAGAGCTGGGTCTGGGCCATGTCCCTCTCCACGGTAAGTAAACGGAGTCCCTGTCAGTGCTGCAGGCCCCAGGTCCCCTGCCCCGACACGGGTGACCGGTCCCTGGACTTTGTGGAAATGAAAGAGCAAGAACTAGATTCTCTTCCAACCAGTTTCCTTCCTGGCGAAGGGCAACCATGAGTTTTGACTCAGCCACCCTCCCGAGCATCCTATTAAGCACCAAGTCCATCTTCACATCTGGAAGAAGCATCCGTGTCGCAGTGGGACCATTAGCATCTCACTTGGCTGAGGGTAACGTCACGCCGGACAGACTGGCTCAGCGCGCCACGGCTGCTTTGGCTTCTGTGCCCCACACGAGGAGTCTGAGGCTGGATGGCTCAGGTGTGTGAAGGCAGCCGGGGGCCATCCGGCTCCTTCCAGCCTTCTGCTTAGCGATCCTTTGCATGTGGCTTTTGTCCCCCACGCTGGTTGCCAGGTGATTGCAAGGTAAATGCTCAGCTTCTAGAATCCTGTCAGGGAAGGGCGAAGGGCAAAAGGTGATATGGCCCTTTTTAAAGAGTTTTCCCAGAAGTTCCACCCAGAAAATTCTGTGCCCTCTCATCGGCCTGCATTTCTCCCAATTCCTTACCCTCCCGCCAAAATACGTATCTGCTGCTGGAATGTATAAATTAGTAGAAAAGAAGAATCTTAAATCTTTCCAGGGTGATCAATCCATATGGAGCTCCTCTCAGAACTGTAATCACTGAGCAACTCCGGGCTAAGCAATGTTTGAGGTCATTTGAAATGAACTGAGAAGGTGTTGCTCCTGTTTTTTAATAAAGAAAAGCTTCTACACATCAGCTCTTGGCACACTCCTGGCCCCTGCACAGGACCCTCTCCCTGCTGTCTGACCCTCACTTCCTCCCGGCCTCCGACTGAATGCACTGAGAAGACATTCTGACTCACCGGAGCGATTTTACCCAACGGGGTCAGAACAGACGCGGCTGGTCAAGCGTGTGCTTGTAGCCAGGAGAGCACTTGCGATGAATGGGTTAACGTTTTTACTTCCTCCCAATTTCCCTTCTGCTTAGAGAGGTGCGGGATATACTGTCCAAACCTAATTGAAAGACTGAATCTGTATCTTACGATTCTGGCTTCCCCATTCACTCCAAATTCTTACATATCTAAACAGGAAATTAGTTATGTTGCATTTTCAACAGAAATCAAGGAGGATCGCCGACAAGTCAGGCGATTTCGGGAATATTAATCCCCCTCCCTTAGGGAGCTCAGTGCCAAAAGACCAAGCATAGAGCGAAGCAATCATTAAACCCCGGGGAAAGGCCCGGCCCACGGAGGAAGGGGTAGGGGCACAAAGAGACGACAAGGAGCAGCAGTGATTTCCTCATGGGAGCTGACCGCATCAGCGTGCTCTTCCTAAAAGGTCAGGATGGATGAATATCTAGTTATTTCTTTTGCTAAATGGGCAGACAGTCTGGTCCTATTCAGTGTATTTCCTTCTCCAATCGTGATACCTATTGAAATGGGGAGAGCTGGGGTCACTGTGCCAGTCTTGGGCTTTCCATCCGCCGTGAAGGTGACAGCATTTGCACATTCCTCTGCAAGCCCTTATCTGGCCGCGGTAACATTTGTGTACATTTATGTGCCCGGTGGTAGGTCAGCAGCCCCACCAGGGCCAGGCCTCTAGACTCATAACCCTCTACCCCAGCACAAGCCAATAAACACTTGGTAGATAAATCATGGAGCAGGCACACCTTGGCCCTACAGTCCTTCACCCTCATTCAATTAATTTAAACTAAGTTAGAAAGGCCTAGAAAACCCCTAGCCTAACAGTGAAACCTAGTAACTTGTCTGATTATTTTACAAAGTGAAATTCAGACTTACTTACAAATTCTCTAACTGTGTATGAGAGACTTTTGTAGTGAACAGACTGTTAAGTAGATATCCAGGAAATAGATTCAAAGTGTGGGAGGAAGAAGTTAACTCTCACAGGTAAGAAGAGTTACTGAACAATAAACAACTTTGCAGTTTGTGTTCACACTAATACTCAGGTTTGTGCTGACATTGCCCACAGTCACCAATACTTTACTATTTTCAAACATTCCAGCTTGCCTCCCAGGCTGGAAAGTCTAATGGTCAGCTCGGACCCTCCCTCGTTCATTCGCTGATTCTGTCAACCAGTGGTCCCTGAGCCCCGACTGTGCCGAGCGCCGAGGGTATTTTAGTGAACGGATATAGACATGCTGCAGAGAGCTTAGAAGTATCAATGGCGCAAATAAGTGAGCAATGACGCCTCTCATAAGAAGACAGACGTCCGTGGTGTTAGTGCTGTGAATTCAGGGAGATTCGCCCTGACTTGGGCCCTTGAGGAAAGCGCTCTAGCAGAAATGGTGAATTAGCCAGATGTGAAGGGAGGGAGGCAGGCTGGCCGGGCTGCACGGAAGGAAGAGATTTCGGCAGGAGGAACCGCAAGCCGAGGGCCGAGGCCCGGGCCGGGCGGGAGGCCAGCGTGGCCGTGGCTGTGGCCGACGCAGGAGCCGGGCCCGGGTGTTGCCAACGCGGGAGCTGGACTTCTCTTCGGAAACTGGGAAGTCACTGGGCTGCTGGAGGGGCGGGTGGGGCGGACTGAGCTGCGAGCGCCGGATGCTCCTTCCCCAGGCCTCTGTGGGGGCAGGACGGGGCGGCCAGAGGGACGGGGAGTAGGCCAGGGGGAGGAGGCAGGAGGCTGAGGGAGGCCCAACAGCCCCTTGCCCCATTCTGCAGAGAATGATTCCTTCTTGGCAGAAGTGTGTTTTGCCACCAACTTAAAATCAAAGCTGAAAATGTATTTCCAGAAAAACAAGGCAATGGAACACCAGCCACGCTGCACCCAAATGCTTTTTTTAAAGTAATTGTGTTGTCCCCACCACCACCACCCCGAAGCCTGAAGGATAGGAAATGTATATCCTCGTCGTCGCATCTCCAGCTCACCCTAGCAACCGTGAGACGTTGTCAGTGAATGAGGAAACATGGGCGGCCCTGCTAGGGCTGGGACCAGCTCCCCAGTCTGGGCGGTTACGCAAGAGGCACTGTTTCCTCACGGTCCCTAGGAACGTCCAGGCCCAGGTGTCGGCGGGGCTGGCTCCTTCCCAGGCTGAGGGGGAGGTCGCTCCGGGCTCCCTCTTGGCTTGTCGATGAGTCTGCGTCTCTTTCTGTATGTGCGCCTCTGGGTCCAAACTTCCCCCTATGATGACAACAGTCATATTGGGTTTGAGCCCACCCTCGACCTCATCTGAACGCAGATCACCTCGAAGGGACCTCATCTCCAACAGGGTGGCCTTCTGAGGCCTGGGCATTAGGACTCTGACATTTGAATTTGGGGGGACACATTCAACCCACAGCGCATGGGCTGTGCACTCTGGATTCCATCTCACAAGGCAGCTTCTGTTGTGCCAGCTCCCAGTGCCAGCTCCCGGCGCCAAGCCCTGGGGAGTGGAGCACAGAATGGGCAGAGCAGAGCAGAGAGGATTCCCTTTCCTGGTCTCTTCAAAGCTCAGCTCATAGCCATGAAAAAGCCAAACAAAAGTAGATGGACTGTCCAGGTGGGGCTAGTTTAAATTGTGTCTCCTCCTCCCCCCATGTCCCCCAAATTCATATGCTGAAATCCTAACCCCCCAGAATGTGACTATATTTGGAGGTAAGGCCTTTAAAGAGGTAATTAAATTAACATTAGGGCATTGTGGTGGGCCCTAATTTAACAGGACTGGAGTCCGTATTAAGAGCAGGAGACAGATATGTATATAGATATGTATAGTATAGATATGTATATAGATATGTATAGTATAGATATGTATATAGAATCTTGAAGGGAGACACACAGCGAAGACGGCGTCTGCAAGCCCAGGAGGGAGGCCTCAGAAGAAACCGAACCTGCGGAAGCTTGATCTCAGAGTCATATGCTCCGCCATGGTGAGAAAAGAAATCTGCTATTTAAGCCCAGTCTGCGGTATTTTGTTACGGCATTCCTAGCAAACCAATATACAAACCAAACCGGTCAACACTCCTATTCTAAAGTCCAGGTTCATTTGATAGTTCCACTCTACGGTTCGCTTCTTATTAATAAAGAGTAATGTTTCCTGAGCTCTTACCTTATGACAGGCACTGTGCTGAGGGCATTATCAACGTCATTTTATTTAATCTGTACAATTTGATCTCGACACAAGGACTGTTATGATCTTAATTTTTATGGGAAGAAAACTGAGCATGAGAGCTTAACGTGCTTGCTGGGGTCACCCAGGGGAGAGGGGACAGAGGCGGGTCCTGGGGTCTAGGGGCACAGCCGACACATCTGGGCGTTTAGATGATGAAGAGATTAACTTACTCCTTACAACTATTCCCCTCAACATGCAAACAAACCACCTGGTTAAAAACGGGCCAAACCTTAGCAGACCCCTCACCAAGGAAGATATACAGGTGGCAAGTAAGACAGGAAAAGATGCTCCACATCCTCTGTCATCAGGGAAATGCAAATTAAAAGGAATTCCTATGAGAATGGCCAAAATCCAAAACACTGACAACACCAAATGCTGGCAAGGTTGTGGAACAGGAATTCTCTCATCGCTGGTGTAAGTGCAAAATGGTACAGTCACTTTGGAAGACGGTTTGGTGATTTCTTACAAAACTGATCATTCTCACCACACAATCAGCCACGGTGATCCTCGGTATTTACCTAAAGGAGTTGAAGATTTATGTCCACACAAAATCCTGCACATGGACATTTATAGCTGCTTTATTCAAACTTGGAAGCAACCAGATGTCCTTCAATCGGCGAATGAATAAACTGGTGTATATAGACAATGGACTATCATTCATCGCTAAAAAGAAATGAGCTACCAAGCAGAAAAGACACAGAGGAAACGCAAGTGCCTATGATTAGTGAAAGAAGACCATCTGAAGAGGCTGCGCGCTGTGTGATTCCAACTCTGTGACATTCTGGAAAAGGCAAAACCGGAGCCGTAAAAGGATCAGGGTTCCAGGGGCTGTGAGGGCAGAGATGAGTAGGTGGAGCACAGGATTTTTAGGGCAATAAAATGACCCTGGATGGCACTGCAGTGATGGGCACGTGTCAGTTTACACTTGTCCACAGGACGTTCCCCACCCAGAGTGACCCTGCTGTAAACTATGGACTTTGGGTGATGACGATGTGTCAGTGTGTGGTCATCGTGTGGAACGAATGTACCGTTTGATGGGAGGTGTGGAGAGTGGGGGAGGGTGTGCATATGTAGGAACAGAGGTATATGGGAAATCTCTGTACTTTCACTTCAATTTTTCTGTGAACCTAAAAATACTCTAAAAATAATGTCTTTTAAAAAAAAAACCCAAACCTACTTTCGTCTTGGGCCAGCTTGTGACTACAAATTCTTCTTCATTCTTGCGGGAATCATCAGCCCTCCATTAGCAGTAATGAAATTAGGCCTGCATTTCAGAGCCCAATTAAATACTTTGGCCTTTGCTATTGCCGCCAAGTCGACCGAAAGCAAAAAAGATTGGAAGAAAATGACAAGTCATCAAATCACAAAGAAACCGGGGAGTATGTCCTTCATGGCTGCAGCTGAAGGGTCTGTGTTGTTGACGGGGGTCCCCTCCGTGTCATCCGCAGAGAGGGGGGGAAGAATTGGCCACCATCCCGGCCTCACGAGCGTGAGTCGGTGGGGACTCGGACGCTGACATGAAAAACACACTGTAAACGCCTGCTTGGGGAAGGTAACACATGGGAGGGAGTGACAGCTTAACCGTGTGGAATGCTGAACCTTTCCCTGAATGTGAGCTGCCAGGGGTGTGCTATGCCTGCTTTTCCATCGAATTGCCAAATTGCTGCAATTTGCATTTTCCCACAATCAGTGCCCCTGTTGCCAGCGGAGCGAACATGGAGAAACAACGAGCCCTGCTCTGAGACTAGGTAACCTCCGGGCCAT
>NW_005871553.1:462564-490377 GCF_000147115.1 Myotis lucifugus | reverse complement strand
GAAGCTGTTCTTAGCCTTTTCTTTTCTTTTCTTTTCTTTTCTTTTCTTTTCTTTTCCTCGTCTTGTCTTGTCTTTTCTTTTCTTTCCTTTCCTTCTTTTTTCTTTTCTTTTCTTTCTTTTTTTAATCTCCTTACAAGAGACACGAAGGTTCATGGGGCTGGAGTTGACTAAATGCCGTTCCTCCAAATCAGATAAGACTCTGTAAAGAGAGTGAGCCTTTGTTACGGCAACCACACTGGGTGTTTTAGAAATGGTTAATTTTCCCTTCCCTGCCTGAAACCATGATGGGGCTCCTGGAGATAAAACCCATAGAAGTGCGGGGGCCCCCAGAAGAGCTGAAACCATAAGGTCTGTTGATTAATTTTTAAGTGTGAAGATTTTCCAGTTACCTTTTTCTTATTGATTTCTGATTTCCATTGTGGTCATAGAACGTATTTTGAATAATTTCCATTTTTAAAATGTATCAAGGTTTGTTTTAGGATCCTGGCTACGTTCCATTTTGGTGAATGTTCCTCAGGAAGAATGGAGTAGAAAATCAATCGAGTTGGTTGGTTGGTGGTGTTTCCAGTTCTGTCTCCTGTTGATTGCTGAGAGAGGAGTGCTGAACTTCCTGCCTGTAACTGTGGATTTATCCATGTCTCCTCTCGGTTTTATTGAATTTTGCTGCAGGGATCTTGAAGCTCTGTGTTCCAGGGCTTTAGTAATTTGTTACCAAGAAAAGAAACTCCCAACAAAATCATGTTTCTTGCTCAATCCTAAAGGTGACAAATTACCCGAGATGAGCATAGACCAGGGTGGGTTGAACCAAGATCACCTTGATGTGGCGGATTGACTTATGATGACAATTGAACAGGATCTGTTGGGACTGTTCACACTTGGCACGTCCTCCTATGGCATGTCGTTGAAGTAAAGCACAAAAAAAAAATCCTTTTTCTTCTTGCAAAAATAATACACATTTGTTGAAAATACAGACAAGCAAAAAATAAAAATCACCCATAACCCTATCATATTTTAGCATACAGCATTTACGATTTACCCTTCCTCCCCCCTCGGCCCCACCCTCCTTCACTCCCCTCCTTTCACCTTGAACTAGATCTTTCCAGTGTCTGTGCTCCAGACCTCTCTCCCTTCCCACTCCTCTCCTGGGGCACATCCTTCTTCTCTCTGCCTTTGTTGTAATGAACCCCGCGAATCACAGAAGGACGCCTCAAGAAGTCGAATTGAAGAGTCACATTTATTGCAATCCGGGACTATGAGGGGCCATTCCCCAAATCTCATAGTATCAAGATGGTCGTAGCTCCAGGGTTATATAGGCAAAAAGTCACAAAGGTATTGATTACATCTCAAGGTTTGGAATGAGGAACCTGGTTTGCAAAAAAAGCAGTTTACAGAAGCAGAAGCAGCATGTTAATTATAGTTTGGGGTCTCGGGGTCACTGAATTGACAGAAACACATTATCTAGAGCCCTTGGGTCTGGAATGAGGAACCTGGGTTAAACTTAGGCATGTTATCTAAATTACAGTTTTTGGTCTCCGGAAAACTGAGTCAACACATTAACTGGAGCCCTCTGACCTTGGGATAACTGTGCTGTCCTTCCCAGGTAAAGGAAAATGTGCTTCTAAGACCAGTATGACCACTATGAATGGGATTTCACATTACAGTCAATAGGGTATTCAATTGAATGGGATGATTTATATAATTCAGAAAATCAAAATAACTTTTCTATTATTAAACAAAGCAAATAAGTACAGAAGCCAAACAGCAGGGTTAAAGTTAAACTATAGTTTAACTATAGTAAACTGAGATGATTGCTACCATACTTCACCTTCTTCATGCCATGGGATGATTTAAGAAGGTGCATCCTCATGGGGAAGGACAGAGACCAAGACAAGCCTCCGTGTGAAGATGGCATTGCCCACAGCCTAAGGGAAGTGCTCACTGGACTCTGAGGGCAGGGCCGCTGGGGCAGCTCTGGGCGCAGCTCAGGGAGGAATGTGGACTGAATGTGTGTTCACTCTGCTGCCACTCAGACTCCGGCTTTCTCGCACCTGTTTCCACACAGCCAACACGCGACTGTCTGCTGCAGGGTGGGCAGTGGCATTTGGGGACAGGAAATGGAACACATTGGGGGGAAGGTTTTACTTTTTGAGGTTTAACATACATAAAGTGCATAAAGAAAATTTGTCTTAAATGCACAACTCAATAAAGTTTCACGTTTGTGGGAACCTATATGACTATATCCCAGCTCAAGAAAAAAACACTCCCAGCACCATAGAAGCTTCCCTACAGTTCCTTTCCAGTCAAGAGCCATTGCCCCTGCGTCCTCCTGAGAATTCCGAGAGGACACCTGGAAAATATCCAAGAATTGCTGTCTCTTCTTGTAAAAAGGGAGATGTTGAACGAAGTAGGTTGTTGGGTACGTTAAATGACATGGGAAGCATAGTCAGTTGAGAAGTAACACCGTGCCTTCTTTATGTTATATGTGTGTATGTTATAAATGTTCCATACATTTTTTATGTGAAATTCCTGGAAGTCCGAGATGTCCTGGCATAAGATGTCTGTCATCAAAATTGAGCCGCACACTATCAGGACTGATGCTGAGTATCAGGTTGTGGCATGTGGACAAAGTCCATTCTGCAAAAAATGGCCCCTCATTGCCATCCTTTGGTTTGTGCTTGTAACACGGCAGCAGTCCGCTCTTAAATCAGAGACACTAAGATGGGTGAACAATGGCTGTTATTTGAACGAACAGTTGGGGTGTAGGAAACCCAAGATGGCCGGTTTGTTCTTTAAGGTTCTCTGGCAAATTCCACGTTTTCCTTTTTGTATCCCTTCACCCACCAGCGTGCATTTAAGCTGGACTCATTCAACTGGCACTTAGTGTGAGTTATCAGTATGCTTGTGCTTCAGATAGATTAAAGCCTCCCTCTACCTTCAGGCTGATGCCCTCACCAAGGCAAAGAAACTTAGAAAATGTGTTTTCACTCCACACGAGATCACAGGATTGTCACTGGTAGACCAGTGTCTATTGGTCTATAACCATTTGTTCATCCCTTGTGGTCTCATTCTGTTAATGGTAGGGAACTCTTGGGTCCCCGCCTGTTGCTGGTAGAAGTGGGCTCCTTGGGGTGCCAGGAGGAAAAGGATTTCCTGAGGCTCCCATGGAGAAGGAGGCATCATGGAAAGCTTTATGTTTGTGGAATTAACCATCTCCCTCCGTTCTGCCAGGAGAAAGTCCCATTTTGCTGTCAGCAGAGCTAGGGTTTAAGCTGCTGTTCAGAGCCTCTATCCCATATTGAAACTCAGACCAGTCCAGCACCTGGCTAGCTGGGCTGTGTTCCCAGCTGCAGTCCGTTGCGTGTGGGGCCTGCATGGCCATGGGCCATGTGGCTTCTAGGGCCGCATGGCTACAGGGGGAACACAGGGAAGTGCAAGGAAGCAGGAGTGAAGCAAAAGGAACGAGAGAATAAGAGAGAGAGAGAGAGAGAGAGAGAGAGAGCGATTATTTTTGGAGGCTTGCGCTGGCTCTACCCCTCTAGCCAATGATCTTTGTCCCCAGGTCAGACTGACAAGTAAGCACCTTCTCTACATCACCCTGACTTCCTGTGCACGTGCCCATTTCCCCCTTCGTTGGCCCTCTTCCCCCAGCGATTTGCGGGGAATGGGCCGGTGGCTCCCTGGGGAGTGTACAGTTGCAGCTTCCTGGTGAAGCCGCCCAGATGATCATGCTTATAATGTTTGTCCTCCCTTCTGCTCCCTTCCTAGTATTAATATTAACTAGCTAGTTAACAACAGTAACCGTTCCAGGTCCATAACCCTTGCATTGGCTGTTCTCTTCATTCTGTGGGCTCTGCTTCCTTGCACTCGCCCATGCTCCCTGCACAGCCTTGTGGCCCTAGAAGCCGCACACAGTGGACTGTTCCTGGGAACACGAGCCAAGCGGCCTGCTGTTGGCCGGGGCTGTGCAAACACAGAGCGGAACTTTGGGCAGTGGCTTTACACCCCGCTCTGCGAAGACACAGCTGGACCTTTTCTTTGGC
This sequence comes from Myotis lucifugus, assembly GCF_000147115.1. Classification (NCBI taxonomy): domain Eukaryota; kingdom Metazoa; phylum Chordata; class Mammalia; order Chiroptera; family Vespertilionidae; genus Myotis; species Myotis lucifugus. Next base: position 486,337 of record NW_005871553.1, on the reverse strand, counting down.
GGGACGGAGGGAGACGGAGGCTTGGAAACTTAGGGGTTTGTTTTCACGCAAATAAATGCCATTCCTTCTCCCGTGCAAGTCTCAGAAAATTCCTTTCCTCGTGACACTGCAAGAAGCCCACTTCCCCCTGCGACCGGCAACTGGTGGGGACGTGGTCAGCTCCCCACTGATAGGAGAACTGTGACCAATAAATATCACAGTGTGGACGAAAGGGGCCACATGCTGACCTGACAAGCTCAGGGGAGGCCTGCACGGCGGTCTTGCAAACTCAGAGACCTAAAGTCACCACAAAGGATGGTCTGAAATTAAACTTTAAAAGCAGTTATGGTGGGCGGTTACGTCCTAGGCCAGTATCTTCACTGACAAGGTCAACCTTTACCTGAACTGAGCCTATCTGTCTTTTTGCATCTATGATAACAGACCCTTGAAATGTCTGGGTAACTTGTAACTTCCCTTTCTCTGGAGCCCCTGGGGCACAACCAAAAGTGCTGGGCACCAGGACAGATACCACAGATTCCTTCATTATCATGCTAATTGGTCCTGCACCCACCTAAGTATGTGTCCATCATTTTACTTTTTATCCAATCCCAGGGGTTTTCTGCTTTGCTTTATCCCTCCTCCTTAATCTATCACCAGTGGATTTCATGTAACCACTTACGTCCCTCATTTGACGGCAAATGTATAAATACAAATGTAACCCTGCCATTCTCCGGAGCATTATCTCAATTCCTTGAGCTTCTGCTTCCCGGCATATGTCCACAGTTCAGCTCAAATAAACTCACAAAAATTCTTTACAGGTTTCAATGGCTTTTTTTACGTTAACAACAGATTGAGTAAAACTGCCAGGCCACACCGAGGACCCACAGACTGCAGAGCGGCTGAGAGTGACACTAATGCCTTGGTTTTTTATCACATCTCTCAGCTAAACTGGGAGCATCTGATCCAAAGGCAGGAATTATGGGGAAAAACACACACACATAACCACAGGCCCAAAATGGCCGTCATTCCTGCTAAAAGCCCACGATAACAAACCTAGATTGAATACCTGGTCTGATGGCAGTTTCAACCTCCCCCGGAAACACAATCAACCCGTCTGGGGTTTTCTGGTCCAGCACCGATAAGGTAACCTGTCACAGAGGCCTCCTCCCTCCCCCTGGAAACAAGAGGCAATCTGCATCATAAACGCCTGTCCCCTTGGCTTCCCCCAAAGAACAGACTTCTCGGCCCAGAAATAATCCTTTCCTTTCTTTTGCTAATAGCGCCCGTGCCCCGCCCCCCCACCCCCCACTTCCCATAAACCCTCCCAGTTTGTACAACCCCTCCAGGGCCCTTCTAGTTGCTGGGTAGGATGCTACCCTTTCCAGGAGCCTCTTAATAAAGCCGATGAGATCTTCAAATGTTCTCAGTTGAATTTTGTTTTCTAACAACATTCATATAAAGCTTCGAAATGTAGAAAATAATACCTAGTGTTTAGAAATATATACACAGTTAGTACAAGAAGTCTATGGAAATCCCAGATAGGAGTGGCTTCTTGAAGAAAGAGGGAGATTAGGGTTAGGGTTACACGGGGAACTATTTTTGTAATGTTTTAGTTCTTAAACTGGGAGTTCTTAAACTGTGGATCGTATTACTTTTTATGTCTTTGTATGTGTTTAAAATAAAAAAAATAATTAAAAAAAAGAGCCCTAGCTGGTTTGCTCAGTGGATAGAGTTTCGGCCTGAGGACTGAAAGGTCCCAGGTTTGATTCTGGTTAGGGCCACATGCCTGGGTTGCAGGCTGGATCCCCAGTAGGATAAATAAATAAATAAAATTAAAAGAAAGAAAGAAAAAAGAGAAGCTACTTGAGTCCCTTTCAGTCTTTATGGATTGGCCAGCTTCAGCAGGGGGGTGGGGGTGGAAGTGTGGGGGGGGGGGACACACATTGTTGCCGAGATGGAGTTGACACCCTAACCTTTCCCTTGTCCCCTGAGACCCCCCTCCTCTGCACTTTCCCTCCATCTCAGCAGTTTAGAGATTCCTGTGGGACTCCTCTGTGCTTCTGTTAGTCCCTTCACCAAGCCAACATGGAAATCTTGCGAATGGAAAGAAAATTCCACAGTAGTAAAGTGTGAGAGTCATCCAAAACTCCGAGGCTGGGACAAGACTGGTTAAAAATAGTTCTGCCTTGAAACTCAATCCTGTAAATCCCTTCGTAGGAAACTTTTACTGCTTTGATGTGAATCTCAAACGTTTGAAAGCAGGGGTTTTCGTGTGGTGATTCTTTCCAGTCGCCTGCGATGCTGGCCCGTGGGCATGACCCTCACTGGGCCCCGGGCCCGTCTGAGTCCCCTCCGGAAGGGACGCCTCCCTGAATTGCAAACACTTTCTCCGCGGGTTTCAGTTCCAGGCCAAACCAGTTCGGCAGCATGCTTCTGTACCTTTCCAGAGACTGATCCGAATCGGCTGGCCAGGCTTTAAAACCATTTAATTCTTTCATTTCTTGAAAGCCTCTTTCTTTGGAAAGCCTGTGGGTGAATCATAAAATTAACATCTAAAAAGACTTAGCAGCCATTGAACCCAGGGACCTTGGGGGAGTTTGACCCACCCGCATGGTAGCTGACCTTCCAGAGCAACCTTGGACTTGGCAGGGGCCTTTGCAGGTGGGAAGAGGGTAGCTGCTGAGATGTGGGGGTCCCCAGGCGGGAGAGGGGAAGAGGGAGGGGAGAAGGGGTTGTCCCCTCTCCACCACCCCCTTCCCAGTTCTCCCTGACTGTTCTGAGCAACCCCTCCCTCCTCCTTGTGGTTAATCCCTTCTCTGGCTCCGTTCGAAGCAGACATCGACAAATGTTTAGAAAAAGAACGAGGGAAGCCCATTTGAGTCACTGTTACGTCTCTAGATTTTTGATGACTTCGGTTGGTAAAATATTTTCGAAGGTGCATTTTCAATTCTATTCATAATTGTTCTACAGAACGAGAGACTGTAGACATTTGCTTTGAATGAAAAAGAAAAGATTGGCTTTAGGATCCCGTTCAAAGTGTTGGAGGAAGGAGGGGCCTCGTTTGCATGCAGGAGCTCCGCTGTGAGGTTCCCCACTCCTTGTTGCCCTAGATTTTTCTTCACTCCCTTGTCTCCTCTATCTCTCCGGCTCTGTGGGTTCCCTGAGAAGAGGCCGTAAGGATGGAGGACAGTAACTCATCCTCATCATGGCTTCTGATGGTTGAGTTTCTTGCATCTTAAACCCCTTGGGAATACCTCAGCCTGTCTCTACCCTTAGCCATTCAGGTCGGTGCCTGCACCCGGCGCAGCTGAGCGATGGATGGCAGGACACGGTGGAGAGCTGCCACCCGAGACCAGATCGTACTCGGGGAGCGACTTCCAGCAACTGGCCGGCAGGAAAGGGACTTCGACCGCAGATCAGGCAGGTGTTGGTGTAGCCGCAGGTGCTGCCCAGGAGACTGGGGCAAGGTGGGGGCGTGGTGCGGCCTCAGGAAGCCGCTGCTCACGGCGGCAGGTGGCCTTTGCACGAGGCTCCCAGGCCTTCCACTCTCTTCTGACGGTGGCCGAACAGCCACCGCATGTGGTAGGAGTTGTGAACGCTGATCTTCACTGCCCGGCTCAGCTCCTTGGAGAAGGTGTTTGCTGCCTGCCACCCCCACCACCTGTTCGTCTCCCTGCAGCCGACTTCTGCCCGGCACTCGCCCTCCTGGCTGATCCCAGGGCCTCTCCAGCCAGGGCTCCCGATGGCTCCGGCTCCGCTGCTCTGCTGGGCTCGCTCCCTTCTTTAAACTCCGCTCTTTTCCTTGCATCTCTCTGGCTTCCAGTTCCTCCGTCTCTGTCCTTTTCTCGTGGGTTGGCATTCCCGACTCCTGGCTTCGAAGTCACATGACCTGGGCTCAGATCCCAGCGCCCGCTTCGAGGAACCCAGGACGAGTCCCAGAGCTGGCTCCCCCCAGGGTGCCTCCCTGTGAAACGGGCTAATCTCTCACCTCCCTCCTGTGGGAGGAGGTTAAATACTTATAAGTGCCTCACAGAGTCTCTTACGAGGTTCTGCACGAGTGCTCGCTAATGCCATTGTGAGGTTTTTCTCACTGTATCTGCTCCTCCGTCCACAACAGGTGCCTGAGCCTCCTCCTGACTCCCACCCCGGCCTCAGCACCAGGAATGTTCCAGAGACGGCACTCTGTTCAGAAAGGAAGGGAGAGGGAGAGAGAGAAACTTCCACCGGCCGCCTCCTGCAGGCTCCCCACGGGAACCCAGCCCGAAACCCAGGCCTGTGCCCTGACCGGGAATCGTGCCGTGACCTCCTGGCTCATAGGCTGATGCTCCACCACTGAGCACGCCTGCCGGGCGGAGCACCTGCTTTTTAACTAGAAGATAGAAAGTGAGGTTTTCGTGTGAAAATTCGAGATGTTTTAAAGTGTCGGCAGGTAGTGAAAGCAAACAAACCGAGTGGGGTCCGAAACAACTTAGAATTTAGCTTTCAGGCTCCCGGTTTGTGATATCTGAGCCACAGTTTGTCCCCCTGCCTGCTGGGGGAGGGCGGTTCTGAGGCTGAAATGGCCCCCACGGCCGCCCACCACCCGCGGGAGGATGGAGGCTGCGGCTGAGACAGGACTTGGGGGGCTCCCACTGCTGAGTGGTGGCGGCTGGGCCAGAGCTGTGCCCTGGGCACGTGAAGTGCGTGGATGGCCCTGGGGTGTGCGCCCTCTCGGAAGAGCCACCAGGTGGGGACCCTTGGCTGAATCATCACCCCGAGGCTCAGCCAGGAGGCAGCTGCCCCCACTTCACGAGGACCACGTGGGCCGACCCACAGGCCCTTCCTCAGTTCCCTGCTTAGGCCGCAGTCCCTGCACCTGCCCGCCGGGCGCCCGAGAGGAAAATCCCACGGCAGGGCTCAGGCCGACCTGCGAGGGCCATCTGGACTAGCAAGCAAGAGGGACAGACTCCCAGATGGAGTCTGACAGTGTGGGCGAGGGGGGAGGGATTGCGCAAAAAAGAAAGAAAAGCTAACTCATGGACACAGGCCACAGTGGTGACTGGGGGCGGGGGGCGGGGGGGTCCTGCTCCTGAATTACCTGTAGTTGTAAGTTCTAGGACCTGAGTTCCGTGTCACCCTCTGCACGTGAGCAGAACCTGGGGAACCCAGCCGAGGCTCATTCCCTGCACACACACTGGCCGCCTGACTCTCCCTCGGTTTGATGGCTCCGTCATTGATTTTAGCTCTTCCTCTCCCCTTGCCCGAGTCCCTCCTATGGGCCCCGGGTGCTGACCATGGAATGTCACGGTGTGTTCACACGCCTCCTGCGTGGCTTGCAACTGGGAACTGTGGGTGCTGAGGCTGTCTTGCTCTAAGGCAGTGGTTCTCAACCTTCCGGCCCTTTAAATACAGTTCCTCATGTTGTGACCCAACCATGAAATTATTTTTGTTGCTACTTGATAACTGTAATGTTGCTACTGTTATGAATCGTCATGTAAATATCTGATCTGCAGGATGGTCTTAGGCGACCCCTGTGAAAGGGTCGTTCGACCGCCAAAGGGGTCGCGACCCACAGGTTGAGAACCGCTGCTCTAAGGCTTTCCTTCTTAGGCGCCTGGCACACTTGGAAATGGATTTGCTGGAAGCGGCGTCACTAGTACATGCTAACACCCGGTTCTCCAAACGGCTGTTTGCATGGAGCGCACAGGGCCCAGCACACCGCGTCCCGTCAGGAATGGATGCTTACCTTCCCCACCAGGAGGCCACCTCTCATTTCCGAAGGCTCGCGGGTAGTTCTGGAAAGCTCCTTCCAGCTGTTTGAATTTAGGGCCGGGAGCGGGTCACTGAAAGGGAATTGGTGGGCGGAGCTTCTTTGCTGTCTGGTTTCCTTGCAGGTGGGAATGGGAGGGAGGGTTAGACAAGGGCCAGGATGGCCGACTGGCCTCGAGTCCTGCGTTTCATAGGTTCCCGTGTCCTTGTGTTTGCTGCTGCGTCTTCGTGACGGGTGATGCCAGGGATGTGAGGTTCTATTAAACGGTGCCCTCCACCTTCCACTTGGCCTTCCTTCTGGGCCACCTGGTTGCAGCCTTGACTTTTCAGCTCATTTTATAGCTTATTTGACATAAAACATTGTCAGCGAGTCGAATGGAAAATTCCACTCAAGGAGGCCAACCCGCCTCGATGCGGAAGGTTAGCTGTAATTAAAGCTGGCGCGTGGCTCGCAGTCCTATTTGCAATGAGGCTTGCAATCCAGGCCAGCTCCCCACCCAGCGGAGGCGGCTGTCCCGGCATCCCCACACGGAGGCGGCTGTCCGGGCATCCCACCTGCCTCGGGAGCAGCCTGGCCTCTTCTCACCTCTCCACGGAGTGTGGTCCAAGTGAATCACTTCTTTCTCCTCCGTGTTTATCTTTTCCTAGAGGCCCGATGCATAAAATTTGTGCAAGGGGCTCAGCCCTGGCAGCCCCAGCTTCGTCTGGAAGGTCACCTGGAAGGTCGTTCGGCTGTCCGGTTTAATTAGCAGGTTACACTTTTATTATTATAGATAGGGTGTCACCTCTTCCCAGTCCAGGCATCGGGCTGGCTGCTGCACGCAGAGGTGACCGATGGGCTAATGTCCCAGCCCCTGGCACGGACCACAGGGGCGGCCCGAGGGCTCCAGGCTGGGACATGGCAGCCACATGTCTCACCAAGATGCCCCCGGGGGCCTGACCGACCATGTGAGTGGGAATGGGAGGGAGGGTGATGCTATGCGGAGGGAGTCTGAGGAGACACAGGGACTCTAAATAAAGAGGTTCTGTTTTGAAACTTCTCTATTGGAAGCAGATGCCTTTGGTTGAGCTTTCTGCCTTTGGCAGTTGTGTGTAGTGTATGTGTGTGTGTGTGTGTAATATATTTTTTTCTTTAATAGTGTTATATATTCATTGCAAAAAAATAAAGAAAAATTCATAGAGGCGACAAACCACTAAAATAATAAAGTACTACATACATAGAATTAATATCTACATGTTTATACCTGAGGTCTCTCTATATATACAGGGGTGGACAAAAGCAGGTTTACAGTTGTATGTGAAGCAGAGTTTGTTCTAGTATTATTATTATTTTATTAAGTATTGTATTATTTATTTGCATTACAACTGTATACCTACTTTTACATATACCAACTGTATACCTACTTTTGCCAATGACGTATATGTATGTGTATATATATATATACATTTATTCTTTTATTCATTTTTTAATAATGGTATCATACAATACACACACGTCTACTACTTTTAAAAATGTATCATGTACTGATCACTTTTCCTTTTCAACAAATATTAATTTATGTCATCATTACACGGTCTGTCAAAATGCATTTAAATAAAGAAGTTGCTCAGTGTGGCTCAGTGGTTGAGTGTTGACCTATGAACCAGGAGGTCACAGTTCGATTCCAGGTCAGGGCACATGCCTGGGTTGTGGGCTTGATCCCTAGTAGGGGATGTGCCGGAGGCAGCCAATCAATGATTCTCATCATTGATGTTTCTCTCTCTCCTCCTCTCCCTTCTGCTCTGAAATCAATAAAAACCTATTTAAAAAAATAAAGAAGTTGCTTAGAGAGTTTCCAGCTTTGTGTTTGGGGAACATCTTTTCATATGGCCTTGTCAGTGTCATAAGGTGTAGACATAAGAATCTTCTCCTACCACCTTCATTTTTGCTGTAGAAGATGCTGAGCATTCTGGGAGAGGTAGACACCAAACCACGGACTCGGAGGTCTGGTGAGCACCGATGGCCACTGGGGCTAAAACCAGCCCCCCCTCCCCTCCATGGGATTAGTAAAGTGGGGCCTTGACTTACGAGTTCAATTCGTTCCGTGACGGAGCTCATAACTCAAATTACTCGTATGTCAAATCTTAAAGTGAACAAGTGAGACACGTGATGCTGGGCTGATGTTGTGGCGTTCACTGTGACGTTCGCTGCGCCAACTAGTGGTGGGGTATATGAAGCTGGCTCGTAACCCGAATTTTAGCTCGCAACTCAAAGCAAAAAATCGGCCGAGAGACGGCTCGTATCTCGAAAAACTCGTTAGTCGGGACACTCATAAGTCAAGGCCCCACTGTACCTGTGCCCCACCCTCCACCCCCAAGTGGCTGCACCTGTTGGGCTTTTGCGTCTGTCTCTCCCTTTCCCTTTGACGGCAGCCCTGGGTTCGAGGCTGTCCGTGTGTAGGAATGCGGCCTGGGTGGGACAGGAGCCCTGCAGTGACTGCACAGGGCAGCGGAGAACAGATGGTTCTGGAGGACACAGTCCTGCCTCCTGGGATCAGTGCTTGAGAAGTGGCCATAGAATAAACATGGGATTTAACCAAATACACAAAACCTGGGTTCCTCCAACAGGGACCCAGCCCAGACCGATGGGAGCCGCCGCCTGGGGCCGGGAGGGCCTGGAAGGAGCAGGAGAAACAGCTTACCTCCTGGAGAGCACCACGCTCGCCTCTTCGGCCACATGTTAGCCTTGGGCATCGGGATACAGTGTGACGTGTGACTCATCTCCCCGGCGCTGGGCTCTGCGGAGCAGCAACTGCAGGCGTTTGTGCAAGTGGTTAGAGCTGCCCGGCCATCCTGGGCCCGCGGGAGAAGACTTTCGGAGGCTTAGGGTGTCGGGGGGCCTGCCGGGCCCTGCTGGGAGAAGTCAACGCTCTTCTTTTACCGAATCATCACACCCGATTTCAGCAAATTCAAGGGACTCAGAAAAGTGCCGATGCTGACACAGCACGCGGCAACCAGCACTTAGGAGCGTGCACCAGGCTCTTTCCTACGGCTTTCTGCCGATTCGCTTACTTCCTCCTCACAAAGGCCCTGAGAGGAAGGTCTGTCATTAAGGCCGTGTGCTGGGGGTGCAGAGGCACCCAGAGGCCCGCGAGCCAGGCCCCCAGGGGCAGAGCTGGCCAGTGCCCGGGCAGCTGGTCTTGGCGCTCCGCTGTGTGTCTTTGCAGAGCTGTTTGCAGTCATTGATTCACGTGTCACACTAGAGCAGCGGTTCTCAACCTGTGGGTCGCGACCCCTTTGGCGGTCGAACGACCCTTTCACAGGGGTCGCCTAAGACCATCCTGCATATCAGATATTTACATGACGATTCATCACAGTAGCAACATTACAGTTATGAAGTAGCAACAAAAATAATTTTATGGTTGGGTCACATGAGGAACTGTATTTAAAGGGCCAGAGGTTGAGAACCACTGCACCAGAGCCTCGTCTTTTCAAAATGTGCGATCACCCTGCCTAGAAGAAGTACTGGGTGGGTCAGAAAGGAATGCTCTCAGCTCAGATGCAGAGTGAACTTTCTCATCCTGAATTTATTCACTTATTCAAGAAATATCCACTGGTATCAATTACGTGCCAGACACTGTTCAAGGCACTTTAACTGCACTGACTTTTACAATAGATATACAGACAAGAGCGAGTAGCTACTCAATACAAAGACGCCTGCCCTGCTGGAGAGTTCCTCCTGCAGGCCATTCCCCTGGCGCTGAAAGAGGCGGCACAGAGGAGACCACTTACAGTAACAGGTACAAGGCCACCGTCAGAAACCGAGAGCTTCAGAGGGGCCGACCCAGGGCAGACCTCCGCCAGGAGAAGTTGCACTTTCAGTCCCTCTGCCAAACTCTCTTTGACTAAAAAAATATTTTTTTTTATTGATTTCAGAGAGGAAGGGAGAAGGAGAGACACATCAATGATGAGAATCATTGATTAGCTGCCTCCTACATGCCCCACACCGGGGATCAAGCCCACAACCCAGGCATAAGGCCTGACTGGGAATCGAACCATGACCTCCTGCCTCCTAGGTCGACACTCAATCACTGAGCCATGCCAGCCAGGCCTGCGTTTTCATTAGGTCCTAGCAGTCTTCTTTTCCTGCCTCCCAATGTGTTGTTCATCTTAGCTGGGAAAGGTTAAAACAAGGGGAGTCTCTCTTCCAATTCTGCTTCTCCCTTCGGAAGCATGTGGGCGTGTGCTGAGGGTGCGGAGGGCGAGGATCTGCTGGGACTGCTGGGTAAGGATCAGGGCCAGAAATAGCTTTCGAGCTGTTAGGATGACTCGTTCATTGTGGTAGACCATTAAACAGCTGTAGCCGATGACCCAGGTGAATCATGAACGGATCCCGGGCTCACCGTGTGGGGCCCACTGAGAGGTCATGCAGCACCAGGAGCCTTCGTGTGGCCCCAACCTCAGCCCCTGTGCTCACAACCACCTTTGTCGCAGCCACAGGCCCCTGGTCTCCTCAGAGGTGACCTTGCCCAGGGCGCAGGCTGCCTCCACTGGAGGAAGCTGGTGGCTGAGGGTTGGAAATACACAAACATTTTTAATGAAAGCAAAATGGGGCAATGGGGTCGTGGCCATCTGGGATTGAGCTCAGGCGAGGCAGGGTGGGCGCCGTGCCCGTGTCATGGCAGCCACAGCAGCCCGGCAACAGGAGGGGGCCTGCAAGGAGCACAGGCTGGCAGCTTCATCCCTGGGCAGGTGTGGAGGCTCTGGCCCAGCTGGTTCTGCAAACACCCCTAGGGCAGGCAACTGGCGGCTCCCAGAGCCTCCTCAGCTTAATTACTTAATCACACCCCACGAGTAATCAATCACCCCTCGAGTAATCAATCACCCCACGAGTACTTAAGCGTACCACGCTAGTGGGCCTGGGAGCTGAGTGGGCCGGGTGCGAGGTGAGTGGGCCGGAATTCCATTAATATAATATTATATTATAATATATGTATTATAATATAATATAATATTAATTCTAATTTATAATTCTTAATGAAGACAGACATCTTTGGTACCAGTAACAAATAAAAATAAAATATCACTTTAGGAAACCCACTAGTAGGGATACAAGATTAAAAAAGGAGTATCATCTGCTCTAGGGATGTTTCTGAAGATGCTCTCGCCTCCAGACACTGTCCCTTCCCCCTGGGTGCTGCCCTCCTCCCACAGCTAGTGGCCTGGATGGTGGGAATGGCCGGGCTTATTGCTTGAAGATAGTCTGGTGTGGACAAACTCAGCGAGCTGTCCTGCTCCCCGGGTGCCTCTAGGGCACTCAGCACGCACCTGTGACGCTGTGTTCAGCACGTGACTATGATATAGTTTAACAGAATGGCCTTTAGAGCTGGGTCACCCTCATGACGGCTGTAAATGATTAAACAAGTCAGGGCGGGCTGGGAGGCATGGGTTCCAGGAGCAGCTGACCAAGCTGCTCAATTAAAACATGACGTTTAAAAATATGTTTTTGGTTTTTTTAGAGAGAGAAGAAGGGAAAGGGAGAGAGAGAGAAAAACATCAATGAGAGAGAAACATCAACCTCGATCGGCTGCCTCCTGATGCCCCCTGACCAGGAATCAACAGGTGGCCTCTTGGTGCATGGGTCGATGCTCCACCACTGAGCCACACCAGCCAGGCAAAACATAACTTCCTTTCACTTGATGTTTTAATACTTCATTAATTTTTATCATATAATACCATTTTAACATTGCAATGTTTGCTTTGGCCAATATTATCTAAAATAAATCCATCCCTACATTAGAATCTACATTTCTTCCAAATTTCTAAACAAACAGGGAATGTTGTGTTCATATTAATTTATGAATTTGTGCTTACCATTCACCAGTGTAAGTAAGATATGACTTGGTTACCGTCACAATGATAAATAAGACACATTTCTAATGATAAAATGAGACACATTTGGGACATTTTTCCCCAACGGGCATGGACTGTCACCCACGCTTCTGACCGGACACGAGGTGGCCCTTGGCTGGGGGAGGCGGGTGGTGGGCCACAGCCCCTGTCCCTCGAGGACCGTGTACCTGGCCCATCGTCCCTGCAGCCTCTGTTCTTTGGGGGCTGAGAGACTGGCGGGAATTCCTAGGGTCTGGTAAGCAGCTGCGAATTCTCTGGGTCCGATGTCAACACCGGGAAGCGTATTCTGGGTCAGATGACGATCAAGAAACCGCCATCTAGGCGACAACCCGAGAGGCAGCAATGCTGAGGTTCCCAACTTCCAACTGCGGGTGTGCAGCTGCCCAGCCCACTGACGAGGGCAGCTTTAAACCCTGATCCCAGGCCCGCCCCGCAGCTGGCTCACCAGGTATGAAAAGAACGTTTCAAAAAGTCCCTTTAGGTGAATCTCACAACGACCACACGGGCGGGCGGAGCCGCTGAGGGTGGGCAGGGCTGTACGTGGTCATTTCCAGAGGGCAGGGCAGTCACTCCATTTGTTCGTTCACCATCGCGTCCTCGTCACAAGCACAGCGGACACACGGCAGGCGCTGCCTAAATGCTGGTTGAATCAATCAGCGACAGACGGTAAGGAACAGGCCGTGTTCTCTCCCGAAGGCACAGACGTGCTCGCCAGCCTCCTCCTTCCCATGTGCACAGACCCTTCCCTGACCATCCTACCAACTAACGGTCATGTCTGACCGGCGGTATCGTAAGCCTTTTCTTCTAAATGCCATCTTGTTATGTTGCTTTCTCTTTGTTCTGGGAGGAGTAGATAGTGGTTTATGATTTTTCTGACTCAAATGAAAACGACAGTGTTAAAAAATGGGTTTTATGAGTCATCTATAAATGGAATAGGTAAATCAACCTCAAAATAGAAATCTTCACATTTTCATTTATCCCTTCCTTCCCCCTCCAGACAACGCACAGATGATTCAAAACGTTGTGGTCAAAATCTTATTGATGCAAAAGGTCAAGCATGGTCTTAGATAAATAAAGGAGGTGCCCTGTAAGATACATATATGCAACATATAAAAATCACATTTACTGTCAGGCCGTTCTCTCAGTGAAAAAGTCTAGAATACAGACCACACAGTGTGCTCTTCTATGGACCCACTTTTCAGGAACAGGAAGGGTGACCAGCGAGGGAGTCCATTATCTGCGGGCTGACACCCCCAACAGGAATGCACGCCTTTCTTTAAGAGTTCATAGGAACATTACTCAGATAATGACTAATACTTTATACATGAATGACACTGAAGCCATTAAAACACTGAAATCTCTAGAGATAAATTATTTTATGATTTTATTATAGGTGTGCCATTATAAACATTTTTCCTGTATGCCTAGCTGGTTTGGCTCAGTGGATAGAGCGTCGGCCTGTGGACTGAAAAGTCCCGGGTTCGAGTCTGGTCAAGGGCACATGTCCGGGTTGTGGGCTCAATCCCCAGTAGGTGTGTGCAGGAGGCAGCCAGTCAATGATTCTCTCCCATCATTGATGTTTCTCTCTCTCTCCTTCTTCCTTTCTGAAATCAATAAAAATATATTTAAAAAAATTTGTTGTCAAAAATATAGTGTCTCTGATGTTCCACCAGAACATTCCACCATCACAGGGAGGTTGCTCACAGACAAGGGGGGCAGAGAGGGCTGTCTGGACAGGGCCATGTACAATCACAGGGATCACTGGTCACTGGCCGCTCTCCAGACGGGCGTGGGGGGCAGTGCTGCTGCGAGGCCACTGCGTCGGCAGCATTGCTCTCAGGCATCCTCTGATGGCATCCAGCAGGCCGAGCATGGCCTGCTTGGCTCCAGGCCTCGGGTCATTGCTGGCACCAGTCTCACCTTAATTTGAGCCCCTGCCACAGGGGTCACCGGCCAGTCTCTATCCCGTGAGCTCCTGGAGGACCTAGATGTGCTTTGCACTTGAATTCCCAGTATCCACATGGCGGGCATCAGCCAGTGCCCACTGCGTGAGGACACCCGCAGGACTGGCCAGAGAATGCCCACCGCAGTTTGGCTTAAACTTTAACAGAGCTATTGTATCAAGCCCACTCACTTCATTGTTTTCTACATTCTTCTGACCCCTTGATACGCAGGCACATTTTACACGTTATGAACCATGGTTGCCCAGTGACCAGCTCCTTGTTCGCTTTTCCCATAGCGACCTCATTTTCACGCCTTCCCATGACTTCGGTTTTTCCTCACTTTCTGCTACTGTCATTTGTTTTCGTTAAGATGCACATTTCAGATGTTACTAAAAAATATTCCTTTCAAAAGCATTTTTATCAGTGAAGTTAACCAGTACCTTGCTTTTGTGAATTACCTTGTTGGGTAGAGCTAAGTGACTCAGTGCTCTACAGGTCAATTTAGGAACTGCTACTTGGTTAATTTCTTTGTTCTCAGCGACACAGTCAGGCAGCATGATGGTAAGTGGGCCCCCCCTCCCCCCTCACCAAGTGCAGACACTTAAGCCGAGTATTTAAGGAGAAACCGAGAAGTGTGTTAAGTAGGCAAATGGTGTGTATATGGTGGGGGTGGTGACAGGGCAGCAGGACAACAGGTGCAAAAGCAGGGAAGTCAGAAGAGGAAGTAAAGGCCAGGACGCTGTTGGCAATTGACTGGGTAAGATCAAAGGGTGTGTGTGAGCGTCCCGGGCATGAGTCTGGACCGACAGGAAGGGACCCGGTCAGGGAGGGCCCCTCTGTTCTATTAAGGAGTTTGGACTTTCTACTTCGTACGTAATGGTAGGACGGCGTTTTCCAGGGGGCTCTCGGGGTGAGTGACGCGGCCAGATAGAAGTTTTGATGCGCTGCTGAGGCAGAAGCGAGGCAGACAGCGGCAGTGACCGAGAGCAAAAGGATGAGGGGATCCTGTTGAGCTGACGACTGCACGTGGGATTATGTCACAGAGACCCCGAAGCCGCAGGACGGGGAGCCACAGGCAGAAGAGCCTGGGTCCTCGACTTAGCATTTGGGAGGGAGCTGCTCAGGAGTCACCCTCTCAGGGGCATCTGAACTGCGTTTTGCGTAAGAGGAATAGAGTTCTACTGTGTTTAAACCACTGAGATCTTTTGATTTGTCTTGTATTTTCCCCAGCTTTTAGCCTATGCTGTGGTATAGGTGTAAAGGAGTCAATGGTGGTACTATTTGTCCAATATATCGAGGACAGAAAGGAATCGATTCAGCAGGTGATGACGCATTTGGTTCAGCTATATACCGAACTTAAGAGGCCAATGCGATAGCAAAACGCAACTTGTTGAGAAGCAATTCTCTTGAGTTTCTGCACATCTTGAGAGCAAGGCACTGACTGCCCTTCATTTGAGATGGTTTTTTCAGGGATGTTTGTATAGCCAACAACCTTTGAAGGAAATCCACACGACGTTTGAAAAAAAAGACCGTGTCTCCCTCTGGAGAGAAGAGCAGGCTTCTGCCCGCCGTGAGATTTCAGTTTGCTAAGCTCAGGGTCCCTCTTCCATGGGGCACCCCACTGCACGGGCATGTTTCACTTGACCTTCATTTGACCTTGTGGGAACTAGGGTTCAGGGAACCAGCACGAAACTGCTGATACTCTGGGTGCTGTTATTGCTGTGAGTAATCCACTGCCTTTTATCTCCGACTTGGAAGGCTTGTCTTTTACCGGCATCCTTGAAGCTCTGGCAGGCTGACTTGATAACCTGGACGCAGAGAAAACCTCATATTCTTTACAGTCTGGACAGAGCTTCCAGAGATGGTTAGAGACCAGGACTGAGGCCCCAGAGTACAGGTGGGTTGAAGTCACAGGGTTGGTGAAGTAGCCACGCCAGGTGAGAGATGAGTGAGAGATGAGAAAGTAGAGGACCTTGAAGAACACTGGTGTGTGTGTGTGTGTGTGTGTGTGTGTGTGAGAGAGAGAGAGAGAGAGAGAGGGAGAGAGAGAAGGGGGAAAGAGAGAAGAGCATATGGAGCCGACCAAGACAGATCTGAGAAATAAGAATTTGAGCTTCAAACAGGAGTGGTTAGGAATGTTAATTACTTGGACTTCAACGAGATAAGCAGGCTGGATTTGAAACTTGAGAATCACTGGAGACGTTAGTGTGACTAGCTTCCAGGGAATGAAGACAAAGTTCAGAGTGCCATGGACTAAAAACCCCGGAGGAGGTGAGAATGGGAGGACAGTGCGATCCATGTTTCAAGAAGTGGGTGGAAAGGAGAGAGAGTTATAATTAGCGAGGGGTCTAGGGTTTTGGAAAGTGGTTCTGGAATCACCCGCGCGCACACAGCTGTATCTCACCCTTGTCTCTAAGGTTTTCCAATCGGACAATTTACTTTTCTAAACCAATTTCACACCGGTTTCCATCATGAAGTACTAGTATGTGTCTAATAGATTTACGAGCTCCATACTTCTCCAAAACATCTTGCTTATTCCCACTTAATGCCCAGAGGAACCCCAACCACCCTGCTGAAGCTGCCCTTTCTTCAGTCGGGGTTTCCCTGCGGGCCACATGCCTCTCCTCCGGCTAACAATGAGGCTCCTACTGTCCATCTCTCTTTCTCGGCACTTTTTAAGGTTTCTCAGCTGTGCCTCAACTCTTACAGTCCAAACGGACTGGCTCTTCCTGAGGCAGTGTAGTATGAGTGGCCGAGAGCCTGGGCTTGAGGAGCAGACAGGACTGGAACCAGGCACCGGCTCTGCTATGAATGACCAAGCAGACAGGGCAAGTCCCCTGAGTCCGCAGTCTCAATTTCCTCTAATGTAGACGGAGAGTCTCACCTTACAGGACCAGCGGGACGTTTACATCGGTACATACAAAAGGCTTGATATGGTGCCTGGCTCGTGTAGGTATGCAACTTTGTCCTCAAACATTTGCTGGGTAAATAAAACATTTAACTTTTGATTATCAAGAACAAGTTTTATAATTTTTGGCTTTAAACAGCTTTATGACTTGGAAGAATTTAAAAGGAGAAAAAGTAGAGAGAAGAAAGCCAGCCCTAACCGGTTTGGCTCAGTGGATAGGGTGCCGGCCTGTGGACTAGAGAGTCCCAGGTTCGATTCCGGTCAAGGGCATGTGCCTTGGTTGCGGGCATATTCCCAGTAGGGAGTATGCAGGAGGCAGCTGATCGATGTTTCTCTCTCATCGATGTTTCTCACTATCCCTCTCCCTTCCTCTCTGTAAAAAATCAATAAGATATATATATTTTTAAAAAGCCATCTTTTGCATGTCTGCAGATATTTACCTTCCTCATTCTCTTTATTACTTTTTGGGGATCCAACTTTCTAGCTGGCGTCATTTCCCTTCAGCCTGAAGAACTTTCTTTAGCATTTATCGTAATGTGGATTTCTTGGTGGTAAATTCTTCCGTTTTCTCTTTTCTCAAAATGTCTTTGTTTCACCTTCATTCTTGATGGACAGAATTCCAGGTCCATTGTTTCTTTCATACTTTCAAGATGTTGGTCCATTCTCTTTTGGCAGGAATAGTTTCTGATCTCAATTCACCTGTTAAATCATCGTTTCTCAGTGTGTAATCTGTCCTTTTTCTCTTACCGCCCTCAAGATTTGCTATATATATATTAGGCTTTCCACAGCTTGAGTATGGCATGTCCTGCTGAGAGATTTTTTCTGTTTAGTCTGGTTCCTGTTTGATGATCTTATAGTTTTCACTTTTTCCCTGTTCTTCACACTGGATAATTGTTACTGATTGCTCTTCAAGTATACTTACTTATTATTCTCATTTCCATTCACCTGATATGTCTATCCAATAATTTAAAAATTTCAGATGCATTTTTCAGTTCTAGAATTTTTTCCTTTGATCATTTCTATTTCTCTCCTGAGATTTCTTAATTTTTACTTATTGAAAGCACATTTTATTTAACTTCATTGAGGAGCGTTGTAATAGCTGTTTAATATCCTCCTCCGCTAGGCACAGTATCTGGAATACCCTGGCAATGGACTTAGTGGATTTTCTTTTCTTTTGAGAATGTGTTCCATTTCCTTGGTTCGTTATGTGTTGGACAGTTTATTATTATATCCTGGATATTATGAATGTTAAATTGTGGACATTTTGGATTCTGTTATTTTTCTCTCATGGTTATTATTTCTTTTGTTAAAGCAGGTAATTACCTTGTCTGTGCTTGAAATGCAAACTCTGTTTCTGGGTGACAGTCCACGCTCAGTTCAGATATCCTTTCTCTCTTTTCTCTTCTCATAGGACTCCCTTATGTGTCTGTTAGTCTGTCTGTGACACCCCACTTGTCTCCGAGGCGGTTCATTTATTTTCATTTTTCTTTCTGTTCCTCTGAGTGGATAATTTCAATTGACAACTTCAATTTTATAAAATTCTTTCTTCTACCAGTTCAAATATGTTACTAAGGCCCTGAAGTAAAATTTTCATTATACTTTTCAACAGCTGAATTTCTCTTTGGTTCTTTTTTATGATTTCTACCTCTTGATATTCACTATTTGGTGAGACATCATTCTCATACTTTAATTCTTTAGCCATTTTTTTTTTTTAGTTCTTTGGAGATTTATAATAGCTGATTAATGTCTTTATCTAATAAGGTCAAAATCTAGGTTTCCTCAGGAACAGTTTCTATTGGCTGCTTTTTTCCTTTTGCATGGACCGTTCTTTCTTATTTTCACACGTGTTCCAGTTTTTTGGTTTAAATTTTAATACTTTAATGAGTTAAAATGTAGTAACTCTGACATAAGATTCTTGCTCCACCCCTTCAGTCTGGGTGGTTGTTGCTGTTCTTCTGTGCAATGGCCTTCCTGACCAAATTCTGTAAGTTCTGTATTCCTTGTTGTGTGCTGCCAGATATGTCTCTGCTCAGTTAGCTTAGTCACCAGATTTCCTTAAGCGCCCCGAACCAGTAAGCCTCTCACCCTTCGCTGATGGGCTCTAGATGTGCTGGGACATGCCTTCAGGATTTCAGCAGCTTACAACTCTGGCTTAGCTTTCAATTCTTGCTGACGCAGAACCTCAAGGTAGGCCAGAGGTGAGTCTGCTCGGGGCCTTCTGGGCATGCGCACAGCCCTACAAAGCTCCCGCATACAGATCCCCAGGAGCTGGTGAAGCTCCTCAAGGCGCCCGATGAGCATCTAATTCCCAGATCTCTCTTTCAAGGTCTGTGGCCAGCCTCTTGTTTGTTCCAACTGGTATTTCTGCCTCAGGCAGCTGTGCTATTAAACAAGTGCTGCTGGTTGTTTTTTTTTTATTAATTTTATAAATGCTCTAGTGTTAAAACTTTCCTCACTGAGCAAGCGCTGAGTCAGGTCAAATAAAGATAAGCCCTGTAAATGCACTTTTCCGGGGAGCTGCCAGGCAGGTCAAATAGTGACAAATTTCTAGGAATGTGGCTTTTTGGGGAAACCCAAGCCTGTTTGCTCCCTCCAGGCTGCTGGTTTCCTCAGTGACGACAGTTCTGAGTCTGTTGGTTTTCAAAGCTAACACAGAGCTGGGAAGAATGAGGGCAAGTTAAAATGCCACAGAACTTACTGTTCTTACTGATTTTTAGTCATTTTTCTTGAATAAGTGCTCTTCATTGTTGCAAATCTTTGGTTAATTTCCAAAGCTCTGAAGATGTTGATTTTTTTTTTAAATGAGAGGGAGAGATAGAAACATCAATGATGAGAGAGAATCATCAATCGGCTGCCTCCTGCACACCCCCCACTAACAGAGCTGGCAGATGGCTTTAGAGCAAGATAAGGCATTCAGTCCTTCTTCTGAAAAAATAAAAAAATGAGCAATAAAATGGCAATAAGTACATATGTATCAACAACTGAACCTAAAAACAAAATACATGAACAAGCGGAACAGAAACAGACTCATTGATACAAAAAACATTTTGAAGGCTGCCAGATGGTAGGGGGGTTGAGGAGGTGAGCAAAAAAAGTGAACGGATTAAGAAGTACAAATTGGTTGTTACAGAATAATCATGGGGATGTAAAGTACAGCCTAGGGAATATCGTCAATAATATTCCAGTAACGACATATGGTGTCAGATGGACGCGAGATTGATTGGGATGATCACTTATAAGTTATGTAATGGACTGGGGTGTACACCTGAAACTAACATAATGATGTATGTCCACTGTAATTGAAAATAAAAAATGATATTTAACAAAAGATACTCCATGTGAATCTAGAGACTCTAAGGAATACAATCTATTTTTGAACTCTGTCTACTAAGGTCTCTTTAATGGTTATTAAATAATGTATGAAGTTGGAGGCAATTTTACTTTAGGATTTTACTGACACCTAGTGGTAAATATGGATGTCAATCTCTATATATAAAAGGCCAGTGGGTATGACGCACACTGACCACCAGGGGGCAGACGCTCAATGTAGGAGTTGCCGAGCAACAGCAACTTTGCAGAGTGCCCTCTCGTACTCGGGAACCCCCCCCGCCCCCCGCCCCGGAGATGTAGGACTGATGATTTCAGCCGGATCCCTGCAGGCCAGGCGGAGGGACCCCACCTGCAGGAGGGACCCTGCTCACTCCGCAGATGCCCTTCAAGCCCTGGCACCACCCCAGGTGGGGCCGGCCGGGGAGGGACCATGGGAGGTTGGCTCCAGGGCATGTCCGGCCTGTCTCACCCAGTCCCACCCCGCTGGCCACTTTCTAATTAATTTCCTTTCATGTGCACGAATCCGTGCACCGGGCCTCTAGGATAATATAAAATCTTAGATGATAATATATACAACTACTACAAAAATAAAACTATTCAGTATTTATAAAAATTGTAAGTGTACATAGTGGTAAAAATATATTCATGTTTTTAAAAAATATTTTTGATTGATTTTTTTAGAGAGAGGAAGGGATAGGGAGAGAGAGAAACATCAAGTTTCCCTACCAGGGATTGAACTGCAGTCTGGGCATGTGCCCTGACCAGGAATCGAACCTGCAACCCTTTGGTGCATGGAACAACACCCATCCAACTGAGCCATACTGTGTTTTACACTCTATTTCCGAATGGATTGAAAATTGCTTAAATGTTATCTTTAAGATACCTTTATCCTAAAATGTCAAACTTGTAAGTATCTAGATTGATTTTATTTATAAATAACTTACAATACCAGTACTGTATCTTTTAACTCATATATTTCAGTTAAAGTATTTTCATGATTATGAAAAATAAAAAAATATCATCTAAACTATCAATTTATTAAATTTTAATTTGTAAGTTAACTGCAATCACTAAAACACAAAGGTAAATATGCCCGAATTCAAAGTGAGAATTATAGATACCAATCTAATACCATTAGGAATACTTTTTAGTGACAGTGACACACTATTTGTAACCTTCTTGTTTATATTCCTGACTGTGAACAAGCTTGTAAAGGTTGGTTCTGATCAGACTTAGGAACTACGACCAAGAAACAATAGGTGCTAATTGGTCTATGGGGCAATTAATCCATGTGGAGCCTTTCAGAATGCCTTCATCCCAAATAAACTGAGTAAATGGCTATGACTACTGAGCTATGGAGTACAGACGCGAGTCACGATGCCTACCCACACTAGAGAAATTACTTCTACCGCCCTGATCTGTTTTAGTGACATGAGAAGTTATGTCAGGGATAACAATCTCTATAAATGGATTACAGACCACCCATTTTATTACTATTTAGCTTCTGTGAGCTTAGTGTTAGTTGAAACAACAGAAAGGAATAGAACTCATAAGAAGAGTATTAGCAAACGTGGGCAAAGTCAATGCGAATTTGAAGATTTTTATGCACTTAATCCATTTGCAGAGTTGCTTACAGTTACAAAAAGCTAGATATATGGAACCTAAGCATATTGCCTTATGATTTACCACTAAATAGTTCATGTGTTTGAAGAAATTCTTCATAAACTTTGAGAAAATTTAAAGTTTCCATTCAATATTTTTTTCTCCAGATAATATATAACATATTTCTGTGTTTTTTTTTCTCACAGGGACAATGCCCGAACGTCTCAATTACTTTTGTTTCTCTCTCTCTCTCTCTCTCTCTCTCTCTCTCTACATATATATACACACACATATATATTTTAATCCTCACCTGAGGATATTTTTGTGAATTCTCTATACTATAGCACTGTCATAATTCATAATATCTGACCATATTTTAATGAGACTTGTATGTACTAAAGTTGAAAGGTCTGCCCTGGCCGGTGGCTCAGTTGACTAGAGCATCGTCCCCTACACCCAAAAGCTGCAGGTGTGATTCTTGGTCAGGGCACTTCCTAGGTTTCAGGTTCAGTCCCCGTCCCGGTATATACACGAGGCAATTGTATGTACAATGGTTCTTCTTCACATCGATGTTTCTCCCTCTCCCCTTCCCCTCTCTCTGAAATTAATTAAAAAGAAATTCTTGCAGCCCACTGGTGTGCCTCGGCATACCAGCTGAAAATAGCTGCTACAGAGAAGGGAGGCTCAATGGCTGACATCTCTGATGTCTAACATTATAGATCATATTTACTAAAAAGACCCAAAACCCACAAATTAGAAAGATTAAGGAAAAATATGTTAGTTATATATAGTGATAATGGGAAGCCTGTATATAAGCATAATTCTCATTAGTTTATAGATTCTTGATATTCTACTATTAAATAAATGAAGTATTTAAATTTTACTTACTATTCGTTTTATTTCAACATACTCGATTTGCCCAGTCCATTAGAGAAAAAGACACGTTGACTAAATTCAACATAATTTGCATAGCCTGAGGGACCCCCCTCATTACCTGATTGCTTGCAGTGCTGGTTGGCTGCAGGCTGGTTTCACCCCTCCCAGGATTCTCTGCCTTGAAACTGTTCTTCCCTCCCCAAGGATCTCCTCAGTCCCAACGGATCTTCTTCCTCCTCTTCCTCCTCTATTAGCTTCTCATATGGGGCATCTGTGCTTGCGAGCGACCTCTGCTCCTGGAATTCGTCACCCGTCGCGGGGTCTCTCGTGGGTCCAGGGCCACCAGGCCCGTCCTCGGGCTTCAGAAACGGATGCTTGTCCTCCTTTTGCTCATACGTGTTCAGCCTCCTCTCAACCACTTCACGAATCAACACTGAAAAATTGTATGTACAGAAGTCACTGTGATTTTTTGTATTTTGGTGGTGATAATGCCGATGTGTGGATGCACATAAAATATTTACCAGACCTCGGCCCTCCCCCATGGCAGGGTCTTTTATACGGCCAGTGCTCTTCCTTTCTGAGCCGCTTAATGAATCGAGTATGAGTTATTCTCAATGCCTTTTTAACAAGGTACCACTCATAAAGTAACGACAAGAGAGATGAATTCTGATTGAAGTATAGAAGAATAAAAAATAATATTGAGGGTAAAAATGTGCATGCTGGTTAATTAATATAACTGATGTACTGAAAAATTAAGAACAAAAACTGTAAAGCTAACATCTTTCTTCTGTTATTCTTTCTACTGAAAAATTTGAGAGATGACTTTTAAATAAAATAACTTACTGTCAAGCACTGTCCTTCCCACCATGCTGTGCTCCATGGTTTTGTCAACTTCGTTCATTAGCCATGGAAGGAATCCGAGCTCAATATCTACGATAAAAAAGTTAATTGTAATCATTAAGTAATTTTTATGAATCATTATAGATAGGAAGAATCTGCTTTTCCCTTAAGGTTACAATGTCAATATTGTCAAAATTGTTTTCTTAATACAAAATGTTAAATAGGCTCACACAGCATTAGTTTTGCCATATTCTCTCTATATGTACTGGCCCATTTCCTGTCTATTGCAGTAGAAATAGTATTTTCAAAACTATGAGGCCTTCCTTAGAATTGGCTTTACAGGTGCATCTGAGATGGAGTAAGGAGGTGGGGGTGGGAGGGGGTGTGGACTTGGGAGAAGAGCAATCTACATGCAGAGCCAACCTGGGATTGAGCAATGCCTGGAAAAACACGCCCCCACCTTAGCCTGGGGCCAATGGCTACTGATCAAGACTCCGAAGAGTACCGTTCAGAGGGCATCTGAGAAGAAGGCCTCTATAAACTGGGCGTTTCCATAGTGATAAAGCTGTTCAAACTGAAATGAAATCCCCTACTGTATAAGCCTTTTATTTATGTTTATTTTTTTAGGAAGGGAGAGGGAGAGAGAGATAGAAAC
>NW_005871553.1:378351-462464 GCF_000147115.1 Myotis lucifugus | reverse complement strand
CCCCCCCCCCCGCCCACTGGGGATGGAGCCCACAACCTGGGCATGTGCCCTTGACCAGAATCGAACCCGGGATACTTCAGTCTGCAGGCTGATGCTCTATCCACTGAGCCAAGCCAGCTAGGGCTATGTAAGCCTTTCAAAAATATGGTCCATTATAATATACATTTTAATGTTCAAAAATAGTTTTTTTTGAGGGTAGGCATCTAATTTTTATTTTTCAATTGGGTGACAACAGTGTGATAGAATATTATATTCATTACTATAAATAATTTCAAGCTAGGCATGAATCTCTGTACAAGCTTTTAAATGACCTATAGGGACTTTTTCAGAACCTCATGCTAAACCCAGCAGGGCAGTGGCAGGCCGCGTGGAGAGCGCTCTGGGCCTGCAGTGGAGGGTCTGGCCAGTCTGAGCCTCCCGCCTCCTGGGGGAGTGGTCGGGAGCCAGGCCATGGGAATTAATGGGAATTAACCTGCCTTATCCACCCCACAGGGTTACTGGGAGGGTCACATGGCATCATGTATGAAAAACACTATATAAATTAGAAAGCACAATATAAATGTAAACTAATAATATTTGTGTGTAAT
The DNA here is from genome assembly GCF_000147115.1 of Myotis lucifugus. Lineage (NCBI taxonomy): Eukaryota > Metazoa > Chordata > Mammalia > Chiroptera > Vespertilionidae > Myotis > Myotis lucifugus. The sequence continues at coordinate 461,877 of NW_005871553.1, read as the reverse complement.
CTGACCTCTGCACATTGAACTGAATATGAAATCAGTGAACCTGCACATTACTAACATCTGCCCCAAATACTACTAGCCATTTGAAACAGCACCTGTGCATGCAGCGTTGTGGATTTAAGCATCTCTGAGCCCGAGGAAGGAGGGTGGCAGTGAGAAATGGCAGCCCGGACCGCCATTGGCCAGATGAGCTGCGGGGAGGGGCTCCGGGGATGCTGGCAGTTTGGGTCTTCAAGGCAGCGATTAGTCAGTCGCCTTTTTATCTCCAACACCTAATGCAGTGCCTGGGACGTGCCGGCACCTAACTTAATAAGTAAGTGACCTTACTTGCTGCCCTGAAAAGTTTATTTTTTAAATATATTTTTATTGATTTCAGAGACAGGAAGGGAAAGGGATAGAAACATCAATGATGAGAGAGAATCATTGATCGGCTGCCTCTTGTATGCCCCCTACTGGGGATCCAGCCCACAACCCAGGCATGTGCCCTTGACCAGAATCGAACTGGCTCCTGGGTTGACATTCAACCCCTGAGCACACAGGCTGGGCCAGGGGTTTTTGATTAGAATAGTAAGTCAGCTGAGAAAAAGTTAATAACAACAACTTACATACACAGTGCTTTATAGCTTACAAACATTCATATGGATTATGACATTTAACTCCTAAGTAATCCTCATTTCACAGTAAGAAAACTAAAGGTCATAAAGCTATTTAAGGATGGGGCTGGGTCCCAAACCCAAACTTTTTCACATCAAGTCCATATTTCTTCCTACTATCCAATGTTGCTTCTGAATAAAGGCAAACTGGCATCCTAAAATCAAGATCTTTATAATCCACTTATTAGTAACACCTTTTACTTAAAACAACTACAACTGACTTTTAAATCTGCATCAGAGATAGGAAGATCCCATTTGGAAATAAAGTGGGCAGGAGATACATCTGAACTGTGAAGAAGACGCCTATAGTAACAGGGTTAAGCTAATAGGAACCTCCACAAACCTCTCTCAACCGGATCAAAAAAGTAGCCCCCCTCCTTGAGGCTGTCGAACACGGAGGGCAGCAGGTCGGCCAGGTAGCGCTGCGAGAAGGCGCGGGCAGCGATCTTCTGCGAAGTCTCCTTGTGCTTGTGCATCACCTCCCACTGCTGCTGCTTCCGGCGCTCCTGCAGGACAGACCCCAGCATTCATGGTTACTCAGCGGTCACGACCTCCCCAATCCTGAAGCGAGTTCGAGGGAGAATTTGGACTTATATTTGTATCAAAAGAACGGACAGCAAGATGTCTATTAAAGGTTCCTAGTTTCCATCAAGATGGTAATGAATTTCAACAGCTAGTAGGTACGGTCAGTGTTCATTTTATATTTGTAAACAAATAGCGTAGCATTTGCACAATCTTAACCATGAGCCGTATGCTCTTCCCACTTGGGAGGGAACTGAAAGTCCATTTGATTAGGCACCCAGTGGCCTATCCCAGCAGCTAAACCTTTCTGCGCAGTCAGGGGGGCCCTGGGAAGCTGTCTGGGCTGTGCCAGGTGTCCCGGCGCTCCGTCACCATTCATTCTCCCAGTGTGAGCCAGACACACCAAGCCTCCTGATCCTAGCTGGAGGTTAGGGCATATTTTAAAAATTGGATTCTAAAGGTTTCCTTATGAAAGGCTGTAAAAACCTATAATTTTAAAGATGTTCTCTAAGGACCCAAGTGGTTCTGGTGTATTTCTAAGGATAGGAGAGGGTCTAGCCCAGCCGTGGGCAAACTACGGCCCGCGGGCCGGATTCGGCCCATTTGAAATGAATAAAACTAAAAAAAAAAAAAAGACCATACCCTTTTATGTAATGATGTTTACTTTGAATTTATATTAGTTCATACAAACACTCCATCCATGCTTTTGTTCCGGCCCTCCGGTCCAGTTTAAGAACCCATTGTGGCCCTCGAGTCAAAAAGTTTGCCCACCCCTGGTCTAGCTGCTGAGAAAGACCCAGAACCCTGCACAGATCCTCTGTGTCTTATCGCCCCCCATTCAGATACACTTACCTTTTCCGTCCACACCTCCTGCCACTAACTTTTGGCAAATTGGTCTGTTCTTTCACTGGGGCTCCTGCTAGTTAAGAGTGCCTTGCACTGGGACACACGTAAGTTAAATAACCTAGGAATTGTTGGTACTCCATTTAGGTGCAGTTTCCTATGCTGGGATTTAAAAAACATGACTCAGCTCACAAAGGACCTATGATCTGAGAACAGGAGAGACCTGAACAAATACTACGCGTCTTTTCTAGCACATTTCCGAAGACCTTTCCGCTGGAACAGACCACGTGCCGTTTTGAACACACTTGTTTCACAGCCAAGGGCAGTCTAGGAAGGAATCGGAACCGACCTTTTCCTCCCGGTGTCGCCTCTCTTGCTCTTCCAGCCTCTGGACCTCAGCCAGCTCCACGTTGCGCAGCTCCTCAAACGCGTACTGCGTGGCCCGCAGGTCGGCCAGCTCCTCCTCTTCCATCACCTCCAGCAGAGCCTGCTCAATGGTCTTTCCCACCAGGACTTCCAGCATCGGTTTCACTTCCAGATCAAAGTCAAAGAGCTTAAATGCACAAAACAAAGCAAACGTCACATTTTAATCATGAACCAAACGCTCAATGACAAGACACCCAGAACGGCAGTCTGAGCGTCTGTGTGCCAGACCTGCGCCGGGCCTTGTCTGTGGTTCCCAGTGCTCACAACGGCCTTGCAGGCACACAGAGGAGCATTCTGTTTGCGGGCAAAATTAAGTCAGAGTTACAAAAGGATCCATGCCGTCTTCAAAATGAACCCTGATACTCAACAATTTTAAGGTCAGACTCTAAATCCCAAGAGAAATATCCTTCCCTTCCCTTCCCTTCCCTTCCCCTCCCTCCCTCCCTCCCTCCCTCCTTCCCTCCCTCCCTCCCTCCCTCCCTCCCTAAATCCCAAGAGAAATATCCTTTTCTTTCTTTCTCTTTTTAAAAATATTTTATTGATTTTTTACAGAGAGGAAGGGAAAGAGATAGTTAGAAACATCGATCAGCTGCCTCCTGCACACTCCCTACTGGGGATGTGCCCGCAACCAAGGTACATGCCCTTGACCGGAATCGAACCTGGGACCCTTGAGTCCGCAGGCCGATGCTTTATCCACTGAGCCAAACCGGTTAGGGCTATCCTTTTCTTTCTTATTCCCTGCCTTTTCTACTAAATTTTTACTGGTTGCTTTTGATAACAGTTGAAAAACCAAGGAACAAGAATAATGGGCATTATGGTGATTCATCTCTAGGATTTAAAGACAAAATATACTTTTCTATGTAGCTTATGAAGACTTATTTGACTTCTAAATTTCAATGACGGTTCTTTCAAGTTCCTTCAAGTCTTCATCCTCAGTTAAGTCATTATGCACAGAAGCATTGCCTTCTCTTCTTACATTTCAGAACACATTCCACATTGATATGAAAATGTAATTATTTTAGAACTTTTTGACGTAGATTACCTTCATAAAAGTTATATAATCTATAAGCAACTAACAGAGTCTTTTATCTCAGAGATACTATTTTTCCTTATTTGGTACAAGTCTACTTATACTCATACATTAAGCAAGAATGCAGACACATAAAAGCAAAAAACATTGCTAATGATTTTTATCTCTGATCAGCAAAGAGGGGAAATCAGAACATGGCATTTAAAAATATTTCTGGGTACTTCAGGATAAAACTATTAGAGATAAATTTGGAAAGAAATCCAGTGAGTAGAATCTTTTTGATTGTGCAGTGGTTTGTATTCCTATTAAGATTTTAACTAAGCCTAACTTTACCTATTTATAATGAAGACAGAAGAAAGTCCAAATAACGTACTATACCTCTCCTTCTAGGATTTGGGTGGCCACATCTTGGCCAGTTTTGGCAGGAATAAAGAGTGGTGTTGGTGGTTTGTCCAAAAATGCATCTGTCTGGCATTCCATATCAGCTTCTATTATGCGGTCAGCAATTTCTTCAAGGTATAATTCTAAGAGAATACCATATACATTGAGTTTGACATTCTGGTCTATTTCAAGCATATATCTGTATCTGAAACTTCAGCTCCTTCAAAATAGAATTAAATGGATCAGAAAATAAGTCTTAGAAAGTGCTGAAATGGAGTATTCAATTCACATGTTGTACTAAGCATTTTTATATATTTGGAAGACCAGAGAGTCAGTCAGGCTAGAATATACTGAATGTCAAGAAAGCACTGAGCTTTATATTTGAAAATGAAACTAACACCATAGATGTATATAAGATGCAAAGTATAATATGAGATGGAAAGCTAATAATCCTATAAAATTGAGTCCTAAGATAATAAACATATAAAGATTTGAAAATTCCTGTATATTTAAAAGTGTTATGCCCCAGGTATAGTCTCTGAGATATAGGAAATACTCAACAAAAGGTGGCTACTGCTGTATCACCTAATATGCTGATGATATAAACGTTAAAATGAATCTCTCACAGAATGACAACTATATGGGCCAATCACAGACTTACTCATTCTAGACTTGGCCTCGAGGTAGGGAAGAAGCATGTAATAATGGTTCTCCTCCTTTTGCCTTTACTTCCCGGAAACAGCTCTGATGAACATGCTCACCATCGTGGCCGGGTGCAAGGGGCACCTTGAGTGGTTACGTGGCCGTCCATGGAAAGCACCAAGTACTGTCTGATCATCAAGATTCTGTCAACCACATGGCTAGACCCTTGGGTCCGGGAAGCCCCTCCAGCTAAGAATAGTCAGCCCGGCAGGAAAGGCCTGGCGCTCGCTGGCGGGGGCCACGCGGCCCGGGAGCACGTGAGTGAATAGAACGGTGGGGAGGACAGACGAGGCCGAGGCCGTGTGACAGGTGGAGGGCTCAGAGCTGAAAGGGCTTATCCCTCTCACGAGACAAATAAAATGCCCAAACTAACTACATCGCTCTCCTCTCCTGTGAGTCCAACAGTGATGCATGTTGGACTATAAAAAAAAGTGAGAAATAATCCCAGTTTGAAAATAAATATGTAAAAGGGCTAAGAGAGAATTAATCTGGTCATAAAATTCTTTTAAAAAATCTCACATTGCCATGTGTAGCCAACATAATAATGATACACAACCTAGGAATTTTTTAATGAATTGCCTTCTACTAAGTGACGGGGGAAGTACTGGGGAGCATAACAGACACCTAAATAACAGGAAGGCCAAACAACCAGAACTGGCAGGAAACAGCAACCGAGGAGCCAGCGGCCACGGCCCAGCCACGTACCTGTCTGCACGTCCACGTGCTTCCTGCCCTCCACGGGCTCCGGCGTGCGCGGTCGGAGCTGCTCCTGGGCTCGCTTTTTGGCAGCCGCCCTCTTCTTAGTCTCCTGGGCCTTCTGAAGATGCTCGTCAATGGTCTGCCCGCGCTGAGAGTGACGGAAAAGGGCCTACAATTTAGAAACTATTTCTCAAAGCAAACAGAAGTGCATTGCAAAAGTGATTCCTGGGGAGAAGCAAAGCGCCCGGCATCACGGCTTCCTGAGCAGCAGGGACCTGGGGATGGAAATGTCACTTGCACTCTGCCAGGTGACTAGGAAGGTGTCTGACAAAGCACAAAAACAACTCGAAAGTTCGACTACGAAGTGGAATAAACAGTGCAGAATCTTATCCAATAAATCCTTTTCCTCATTCAAATATTTTTAGCAGGATTTCCTCTCATGCCTAGTAACCTAGTATCCTATCTAATAAAGAGGGAACATGCTAATTGACCCTCACACCCTCACAAAGATGGCACCCACAGCCAATAAAGAGGGGATATGCTAATTGACCGTCTCACCCTCAAAGATGGCGGTGCCCACAGCCACAAGATAGTGGTGCCCAGTTCCCTTAGCCCCACTGGGGCGGCAGGTGCACAGCACGGCTGGGCTCACCCCCAGGTGGGTCTGGCTGCTCCGCGTGCCTGCCTCTGGAGTCCCCCAGTTCCCTCAGCCCCCAATCCGCCCAGGGCCTCCTGATCAGGTAACCAGGGCCGGCTGAGGCTTGTGCTGCTGGTAGTGGCAGCAGCAGAGGTGTGATGGGGTTATCGCCTTACCGACTGCCAGGTCGCCTCCCGCCCCTGAGGGCTCCTGGACTGTGAGAGGGGGCAGGCCAGGCTGAGGGACCCCCCACCCAATCCAATGCATGAATTTTCATGCACTGAGCCTCTAGTACTGATATAACCATCCAGGTATAATAAATTTTAATATACAGTTAAGAAACTGAAAAGCACTAAGATTATTTTTATTTTTCAATGATGGTTGACAATGTTATTTTATATTGGTTTCAGGTGTACATCATAGTGGTTAGCTATTTATATCTTTGATTTGGGTATCAGGGCAATGTTGGCCTCATAAAATGAGTTGGGAAGTATTCCCTCCTCTTTTATTTTCCAGAAGAGATTGTGAAGAATTGATGCAAATTATTTTTTACACGTTTGGTATAATTCTCCAGTGAAACCATCCGGGCCTGGAGATTTCTTTTGGGAAACTTTTAAATTAGAAATTCAATTTCCTTCATAGTTAATAGGACTATTCGTTTTTCTAGTAATCCATTTTTTTTATTGCAACAGATTAGAGATAAAAACAAACAAACAAACAAACAAACAAACAAACAAACTGGCCCTTCACCACATGTAGTGAAAAGCTTTACTCGAGTTCTACTTACCTGCGGTTCTGTGTGTAGAGCATAAGTGTTGCCTCGGACCACCCTTCTGTCATACATGATGTTTCCGAATGGCAAAGGCTCGTCAGGTCTGTGAGAGAACAAATTCTAAATAACTGCTGGTATCTATGGAGTCAACTCGTTTTTTTGTAAGACTTAGACTAAGATGATAATATTTTAAGGAAATAGATTTTTGTTTGAGCGCAGTCCAAAAAATAAGGGGACAAATGGCTGCCACTGACGGAATGCTGATGATATGCTAAGCCTTTCACAAGTTATTTTATTTATTGCTCAAGTTAAGCTTAAAGTTGGGAAATAGAATCCTCATTTGAAAAAAGAGGAAGTAAACTCAGAAAGAAGTCTATTAATAAGTGGCCGAGCTGGATTTGGGCTGTAGAACTTTAAACTACTTACCACTAAAAACTGAAAAGGAGCCTGGCCGGTGTGGCTCAGGGGTTGAGCATCAGCCTATGAATCAGGAGGTCACAGTTCGATTCCCAGTCAGGGCCTGGGCTGCACGCTCCATCCCCAGTAGGAGGTGTGAAGGAGGCAGCCGATCAATGATTCTCTCTCATTATTGATGTTTCTCTCTCTCTCTCTCTCTCTCTCTCTCTCTCTCTCTCTCCTCCCTCTCTCTGAAATCAATAAAAAAATATTTTTAAAAAACAAAACTGAGCCCTAGACATTTGGCTCAGTGGATGAGAGCGTCAGCCTGCGGACTGAAGGGTCCCAGGTTCTATTCTGGCCAAGGGCACATGCCCAAGGTTGCGGGCTTGATTCCCTGTAGGGAGCGTCTCATCATTCCCTCTCCCTTCCTCTCTAAAATCAATAAAATATATATATTAAAACAAAACAAAACAAACAAACAAAAAAAACAAAACTGAAAAGGGGTCTGCCCTAAAGAATTGACAAAAGTTTGATTCAAGGACTAAAAAATTACATTAATAGAAACAGGCTTAATAAAATAAAACATGTTAAATTTCTCATTGTTCTTTAACTTCAAAAATCTTTTAAAATTATATTGTTTTAACCTGGAGTATAATGATCAATAGTGAAAAATACAGTTGGTATTTTCATTCAAATTTCTTTAAATGATATTCTACTTATGGTTATAAAACCAAATATCTAACTATACCAATACCAGTCTCTATCAGAAATGATGTTGAGGGGGGTACTATGCTGCTTATGCAGCACAGATCGGAACCCCACCGGATACCCTGACTTCCTATTACTGGAACCCAGCCATGCTGCACTGCTCGTCCTCCGCACGTTCCGCTCAGCTGGCCGCTCCTTCACTGAACCCTCCCTTCCAAGCCTCTGTGATACACGCACTCCCCTGATGGAGTTTCTGCTCCTCCTCCCAGTCTTTCTCAACCTGCATGGACAGCGCCTCCTGTCCTGGAGGATTTCCTTAGTGCTCAGCCTTCCCGTGTCCTTAGTTAAATTCATCCATTCTCAAGGCTTCACTTATGACCCGTATGCTTAAAACTCCAGTTTGATGTTTAGCTCAGAACTCTCCTCTGAGCTCTAACCATGTACAGCCAACTGACACGTTCGATGACATCTCACCAAGACGTCTCAAAGGCAGCCTTAACGCGGAACTATGATCCCCCCACTCCACCTGGCTGCTCCTTTCGTGTTCCCTGTTTCACTTGGCTTAACCTAGAAGCCTGGGAGTCGTCACAGTTCTCTCCTATTCCCCACCCCCTACAGCCAGCAAGTCCAATGAATTCTAACCCGCAATCTTTCTCACATCGTTCTACCCATTGCTCTACCCGACTGTCTTTTACCTGGACTATTGCAAAAGTCTCTCTTAACTGTCTGGAACAAAATCTCTCCCTCAATCTGGTCTATATATTGTAGCCAGTCAGTGGTTAGAATGGAAAAATCCAAAGGTAACTCTTACTTGATTAAAGCCTCCCAGTGCTAATTACTGTAACAACGAGGGCAAACTTTAGTTGAGCTTTATGCTATCAAAAGCCAAAAAGAGCCCTGCCCTGTTTGGTTCAGTGGATAGAGCGTTGGCCTGCGGACTAAAGAGTCCTGGGTTTGATTCCGGTCAAGGGCACATGACTGGGTTTCGGGCTTGATCCCCAGTGGGGGACATGCAAGAGGCAGTCAATCAATGAGTCTCTCTCATCATTGATGTTCCAATCTCTCCCTCTCCCTTCCTCTCTGAAGGGAGATTCAAGCCTTCCAATGGCTTGAATCAACAGATTAACAGACTAGTTCAATAATATATATATATATATATATATATATATATATATATATATATATATGTAAAAAAAGAAAAGAAAAGGAAAATGTAATTAAAAAAAAAAGCCAAAAAGAGCCTGGCTGGTATGGTTCACTAGTTCAATGTCGACTCATGAACCAGGAGGCCATGGTTTGATCCTGGTCAGGGAACATGCCTCCTCTGTGGGCTCGATCCCCAGAAGGGGACCTGCAGGAGGCAGCCGATCAGTGATTCTCTCTCATCATTGATGTTTCTATCCCTCTCTGCCTCTCCCTTCCTCTCTGAAATCAATAAAAAAATATATTTTTTAAAAGCCAAAAAAAAAAAAAAATATCCACAACACCTATTGCTGGTGAGGAGTTGGGGAAAAGGATATGTTTAAACATTCCTGGAGAAAAGGTATATTGTTCCATACCATTCATATTAAAAATATACACGACCTAAAAACCTACTCTGGAAATCTGGCTCATAAAAACAAAGAGGCCAAGCCCTAGCTGGTTTGGCTCAGTGGATAAAGCATTGGCCTGCAGACTGAAGGGTCCCAGGTTCAATTCTGATCAAGGGCACATCCCTGGTTGTGGGCTTGATCCCCAGTAGGCGGCGTGCAGGAGGCAGCCAGTTGATGATTCTCTCTCATCATTGACATTTCTATCTCTCTCTCCCTCTCCCTTCCTCTCTGAAATGAATAAAGTATATTTTAAAAAAAAAATAAAGAGGTCAATACATAAAGTTGTTTATTGAAATCTCCTCCCTCTCTATCTAAAATTAATAAAAACACATCCTCCAGTGAGAATTAAAAACAAAAAAAGAAATTAGAGCTTGTAAAAAAGTGGAAAAGATCAACTGCAGAGTAATATGTGTTGTATGATTCTATTTTGGAACTAAACCTTCTAATTAAATGTACATATGCTCATATATATGTGTACCAGCAAGGAGGTGTAGAATAGTAATATAAAATTGTTAAATCTGTTTACAACATGGAAGTGGGAGTAGAGGTGAGCAAGAGATAATGAACATTGCTTTTATTCATCCTTATTTTGTATTTTTCCTATGTTTCAAAAAGCATATACTGCCCTAACTGGTTTGGCTCAGTGGATAGTGCGTCGGCCTGCAGACTGAAAGGTCCCAGGTTCGATTCCAGTCAAGGGCATGTACCTTGGTTGCGGGCACATCCCCAGTAGGGAGTGTGCAGGAGGCAGCTAATCGATGTTTCTATCTCATTGATGTTTCTGACTCTCTATCCCTCTCCCTTCCTCTCTGTAAAAAATCAATGAAATATATTTTTAAAAAATCATTCTGAATGAATCACCAATGATTCTTATTTCATCTATTGGTCAGATTTAATAGTAATGACTTATAAGCAACCACTTAAAGGCACCAGAAAGTGTTTTTTGTTGTGTATTTTTTTAAAAGGAAAGGCAGGTTCCCTACCCTTTATTTTTAATTTAAAAAAATTGTAAAATTGATTTCAGAGAGGAAGGGAGAGAGAGAGAGAGAGAGAGAGAGAGAGAGACATTAATGATGATAGAGACTCATTGATTGGTTGCCTCCTGCACACTCCCTACTGGGGATGTGCCCGCAACCAAGGTACATGCCCTTGACCGGAATCAAACCTGGGACCCTTCAGTGTGCAGGCTGATGCTCTATCCACTGAGCCAAACCTGCTAGGGCCAGAAAGTGCTTTTGAAAGAAATGCCTTTTGAAACTGAATCCTTTATCAATATAAATAATCTCTCTCCAAGTTTAAAGTTTCTATTTTGGGTTTCTTAAAAGTGGTAAGTATTTATTAAAAATGCCTTTGTCAGAATAAGATAATTATGAATTTGGACTCAGTTTTTGAAATAAGCACCAAGAGTTCCAGTGCTGATGCCGGATCATTAATTCAGCAGTTTGTATTGAGAGCTTATTGTGCCCGGGCATGGCCCAGGTGAGATGACAGACAGAAAGGTTCCTGCTTCCACGGAATCTTCATTCTTGGGAAGTTCTGATGATTCCAAAAGTGGATGCTCATGCAAAGAACTTCAAGAGAACCATACGATTACGGTCCCTTGAAAACATAGATATCTGAATATTAGCAAATGCTCATTAATGTAAAAATACCACTTGGGGTCCAGCATGAAAGGATCACCTGATTTTTGACCAAAGCCTGGCGTGGCTCCCATTTTGGACATGCTATTACTGTGACACTTTTGTACCTGTTTCCTTTCTTTTTTAAAATATATTTTATTGATTTTTTACAGAGAGGAAGGGAGAGGGATAGAGAGCTAGAAACATCAGTGAGAGAGAAACATCCATCAGCTGCCTCCTGCACACCCCGCACTGGGGATGTGCCCGCAACCAAGGGTTGTAGCTGTTTTCTTAGTTGCATCATGGATTTATAAAACCAATTCACAGCCCCGTGGACCCAGTAAGAAAATGTATGCAAACGACTGTAGGAAGGTGCTTGACACACGGCTGGCCAACAAGAAGCATCAGTTGAGTCAAACTTTGTGAAACGGGTCAGCAATTCCCGATCCCTGACCGTTCACCGCGGGAGGACACCCAGGCCCCTCTGCCCTCGCCCCTCCGCACGCCTGAGAACTGTCGGGGCAGCACCTTCGCTTCGGGGTGTGGAGGGGAGGGAAGCGCAGAGGCAGGTGTGGCTGGGGGGCAGGCGGAGGGACCGGGGGCTCACTCACTGCTGCGTCAGGCCGTTCCGGTAGCGCAGGCGGCAGGGCGGGGCCCGGGGCCGGCTGGTGTAGGTGTAGGTGCTCATGGCCCCAGGGGCCGCGCCGGGGGTCGAAGCGCTTCGCATTTAGTGGAACCTGGCGTCGCAGCAGGTGGGCGCGACGGCGTGGTGGGGCCCGCAGAGGTTTAGGGGGTGCCAGGGCAGGGGTGCCAGGGCAGGGGTGCCAGGACGCCGGCAGAGGAGGCAGGAAGGCGGCGGGCCGGAGGGAAGTTGCCAGGGCGAGAGGTGGGAGCTGCACTCCGCAGGCTATAGCGGGAGCACAGAGCCGCCGGCGGCGCCCGCACCGGTTGCCCAGCAACCCCGAGTTCCGCCAGGGGGCGGGGCCTCCAGGCTGTTTCGGGGGCGGGTTTCGTGGGAAGGGCCCCCGGCGCTGCGCACTTCCGGCTCTTGACTCCGCCCACCGCACCTCCCCGGCAGGTGCGCCTGCGCGTTAGCAGCTCTGCGGCCAGGACGATGGGCGTGGCGCCCCCTGCGGTGTCCCTGGCGGATGCGGTGGCGGTTCCCGGCCCCGCTTCAGTGTGGCTTTGGGGCTGGTGTTGGCGCCGTTCGCCCGGGCCTCGCGCTCCCTCCCGTGGGGGCCTCCCCGCTTGTCTCTCCCGCTGCTCGTCACCCGGGCTGCCCGGGAAGGTCCAGCGCACACACGTGGCGCCCCGCTCCCCGCTCTGTTAACCTGCGGGCGGCAGGGCGCCCCTGGGGTCTCCCAGCACCCCGCCCCCCCCACCGCGCTCCGCAGCCTTGCCTGCATTCCCTCCTTCTTTCTTTCTTTTTAAAATATGTTTTTATTGATTTCAGAGAGGAAGGGAGAGAGAGAGAGACATCAAGGATGGGAGAGAATCCTTGATTAGCTGCCTGGGGCAGGACTGGGAATTGAGCTGCAGCCGGGCATGTGCCCTGGGCTGCAATCGGAGAGCCCCTCCTGGTCCGCAGGTCCCGCTCGGCCTCGGAGTTCCCACGCCTGCACCTCCGAGGCCTCCCGGTCCACCCAGGGCCGCCCACAGACATCATTGTGGGGATGGGGTGGGCGCTTTGCTGAGCCTTTGAGGCTCCTGCACCTTCATGTGTCGGCCCAGGCTCTGAAGACTTCAGTTTCGTGGGGTGGGTCTGCGCTGAAAGACCAGCAGCTTTGGTTTTCGTGTCACACTGTTAGCAATATTGTCTGTGTGTCAGTGAAGTGTGTTCCCCGAGAGCTCTAACTATGAGGCGTAGACTCTGTAACCGTAGATTATTCTCCAGAAGTGTTGCTGTTGTCTTCACTCCTCAGTGAAGTGCCTAAGGCCTGTGGCCCCGTCTTCCTACTGAGAGTGGGTGGTAGCAGTAGCACACGAGTTTACAAGTTTTTTGCCACAAGGTGTCACTAATACTTGGTTAGCTTTTAGGCGATAGAATAATTGCAGCCCAAGTGTACCTTGCATGCAGGAAATACTATTTTTATAAACTCACATTTACAAGGCAGGCCAATGAGAAGATAGTTATTTACATGGTGGAAGGCTCTCTCCGGAATGTTTGATGTGTGTACATAGCACCGCGTACGGGGAGCCTGGGCACCGGGTGGGCACCCGCAGAGCGGGCTGTGGATCGAGGGCTCTGCATTTGGAGTTGGGGACTAGAGTTGAACCACAGTTTTGCACTTGCTAGCTGTGTGGCCTCAGGCAAAATTTAAATGATTCTTTGTCTTCTTGACAAAGGCAACATTTTTGTTGTTATTTTAAAATAACAGATAATAGATACTGCTTTACTTGTATTACACAATTATTTTGCATATCAAAAGAATGTGTATAAGAGTGTTTGGAAAATTGTGAAGTATTATGTAAACAAGATTTAAAACAATTTTTATGAAATGCAGGCCTACCTTCGTAGCTATGTAGGTATGACATTAGACAGTTATACTGGTGAAGATTCTTGGTTGCACGTGGTAGAAAACCCATCTGAACTTGCTGGGCAAGAGGAGAATGTTTGACGTGTACCACGGTGGTTCCTGTGACTTCAGGAACGGCAGTGTGTGGGGATGGGGCTTCAGTCACCACTGGAGTCAGGATCTGAATGACACCAATGTGAGCACCCCCATCCTGTCCCCCATGAAAAATACTTGAAGACTTCTGCTCCCCAAGGCAGCAGTTAAAAACGAAACATTCAGTCTGGCCGGCGTGGCTCAGCGTTGAGCATCGACTTATGAACCAGGAGGTCACGGTTGGATTCTAGGTCAGGGCACATACCTGGGTTGCGGGATCAATCCCAGTAGGGGGCATGCAGGAGGCAGCCACTCAATGATTCTCTCTCATCATTGATGTTTCTATCTCTCCTTCCTTCTTCTCTGAAACCAATAAAAAAATATTTTTTAAAAATGAAAAGCTCAGTGATGAGGACTTTACGGTCCACTAGGATTTATAAGACCAACCTACTCATTTCGGACCAAAATGCAGGTGTGCGACTGGCCTGCAGAACCTCCCAGGGCTGTTCCTCCGGACGCTGCTGCCATTCCCCAGAAAACGTGTTTCTCACATCACGGCTCTACTCCATGTTTCAGAAGACATGTCATGTTTGATGACCTCTTAAAGGTGACTTGGTTCCAGTATCTGTTAATATTGGCGCAACTCTTTACCTGGTGCAGATACGATGTTCAGAAGGACCCCCCCACCCCACCCTTTCTCCAAGTGAGAGCGGAAGGGGGCCGTGTATTGATCCTTTCCATGGGCACGGTGTCACATATTTTTCTGCATCTTTTTTGACTTTTGCCTGACTTGTGGTACTTTTAGTTGGGCAGGACTAGTGAACGGTGTTTCAGTTCTCAAGCTTCTCTTTATCTTCCTTCCCCCTGGACTTGTGAATGTCCCAGCATTGTCAATGGGGGAAGGGGACAGTATTTCATTATGTACACAGGATAATCATGTCTAGAAATGTCGCTGATCTGTTGTTTTTCTGTTCCTTAAAGAAAATCTCAGAATCTCAGACACACTATCATTTCCTCTTGATCTAAGAAGTTAGTGACTCACTTCAGTAAGAAATATATCCTTAAAGGCACAGGAAAAAAAATACTAAGAATAATAACATTTCTAGTTTCTATTTCTGTGTAACTAGTTGCCCCAGAAATGAGTGGCTTAAATAATAACCATTTTCTTGTGCCCCCAGGTTCTGTGGGTCAGGAATATGGGAACAGGAAGCAGGGGGTATGCTGTGTCTCTACTCCAGGAGGTTTGGGAATGACTCAACTATTAATGTTGAAGAGAACCTCACATTTTAAACAAGTAAGCTAAAAAAAATTAACTTTTATTCTCTCAACAGAAAATATTACAAAATCATTTTAAAAAATAATTTTAAATTGATATAGAGAGAGAGAGAGAGAGGACAAGGGGGAGAGAGATAGAGTGATTGATTTGTTGTTTGACTTATTGATGCATTCGTTGATTGTTTCTTGTGTGTGCCCAGACCAGGGATCGAACCCAAAATCTTGGCATATTGGGACTACCTGGTCAGGGCCACAAAATCTTTATTTATAGGAAGAAGTGACTAAAAAGGGTATGCATCCTAAAACTGTACAAAAAGGTGCGTTATCGAACCGTCTCTGGAGTCTGTAATGTCACTCCTGGGGGCAGTGTTAATAAAAATATTGTGTAATTTTGAGGGGGATTTTGTTTGTTATCAAAATACAGCTTCATTAAATTTACAATTTATTTAATGTCAGCTTCATTACATTGACGGCGTGTGGTGTTGTTTCTCGTTCCACATAAATATTAGTGCTCACTCTTGAGTCTGTGTTGGTGACTTTCGCATTCTTTTTTCCTATAGGATAGCGGTTCTCAACCTGTGGGTCGCGACCCCTTTGGCGGTCGAACGACCCTTTCACAGGGGTCGCCTAAGACCATCCTGCATATCAGATATTTACATGACGATTCATAACAGTAGCAACATGACAGTTAGGAAGTAGCAACGGAAATAATTTTATGGTTGGGTCACAACATGAGGAACTGTATTTAAAGGGCCAGAAGGTTGAGAACCGCTGCTCTAGGAGATTGGGCTTGAAGGAGCAGAGCCCAGACCGACCCCGTTCTCCGGGAAGCTGTTGCTTGGCTCTGAGGCTCACATTCAGGGTCGGAGCTGCTCTGTTTCCCTTCCTCCCGGAGCTCAGAATGAGGTGTTTCCGATCACTTCCTTCTGATGGAAGAGCCTCCGCGGCTCCCAGGTCGGGTGAGAGGATGCTGCCCACCCCACAGGGCGAAACCGTGACTCAGAGCGTGAGCAAAGGGCGCTCAGGTCCTGGGACGTTTCCAACTCAAAACCACGCTGGGCTTTTGAATAAAAAGTAAAATTCGAAGCCAGCGGATGGAAACTTCTTGTAAGGAGATATAAAAAACCCCGACCTCTTCCTCTTCTGAAAAATGAGAGTTGTTTTTGTGAAAGGCTCTGAGCCTCGAGTAGATTTCTTTGAGATGAACCTGGCAGAAGCGATCCAACCGGGGAGTCAGGGACGTCATTCTCGGGGCAGCCCCTCGGCTCCCCCTCTGCACGCGCTGTGCCCCGGGGCCTCAGTTTCACCGGAAAAGCGGGCGCAGGCCCTCAGATCGTGCTAGAATCCACGTGGTTTTAGTTGAAAGCCCGGAGTTCCTTGGCCTTTATCTCCGATCAAAGGTAAACTTCACCCATTTTGATGGAACTTCTCTGTGGATTTAAAAGTATCTCAGGTCTGTGGAATAGAACAGATTTTATTACGGAAAAAAACCTACAACCAGCCTCGAATATGTGCCCCTCATCCCGCAGGCTGGGACGGAGGAAAAGAGCCGCCGTCAGCATGTGGCCGATCAAATGCCCACTTCCTCTCGCATTGGTGTGTGATCAGGGGCGAGTTACATCCTCTTCTCACATATAAAAACGTGGATATGAACATTCACCTCATGACGTCGTGATAATTAAATGAAATGGCAGAGAATTTAAAACAGAACAAAACAAAGAACTCCCCATCTAGTTACGGCCCCTGGCACCCACACGGAGCTCAGAAAATGCTTAAAGTAAGAAAGGAAAGAAAGGATAGCGCCCGAAATCTCCTCCCGTGGAGTCTGAATCCAGACCAGACAGAAGAGAGGACCTCAGAAGTGGGAGAGGAGGGGCCTTCGGCGGTGGGCGCTGAAGGAAGGGCAGTCGGTGGCAGCAGCCTGGAGAAATCCCAACTCAGAGAGTTTTCTGCGAGGCCGAGGTGGAAGCAGAGGAATGGCACAGGGGGGACCCTGTCGTATTTTGGGGTCGAGTTCTTTAATTCCACAGCTGCTGTGGTGCTAGGATTTCCCCTATTTCATGGGTGAAGAAAACGGGGCTCAGACTGTGGGTGCCCGGCTCCCGGTGGCACATGTGGGGTGTGGACTCAGGGGCTGTGAATTCGGGTCTCATCTCCTCCAGAGATGCTGTGGCTCCCGGGCCCCGCTCTACCGCCTGTAATAGGAGGGGGGCCGCCCCCCCCCCCCGGGTCTTTCCTCCCTGACATGGAATTTGTGCCCGGGAGTGGACGCCACGCAGGGTCTGAGTCTACAGTTAAAATAGTGCCAGAAAGTGATTTGTTTCCACCTCTAGCAAAATGTTTGTACTCTGACTCCTCAGTAATGTGCCCTCTGCAGATGGAGAGTTAAGATCTTACATAATTCAATTAAAAATCTCCAAGTATGTGAGATCCAGCTGATGTGGGTTTCTGTCTCCTTGACCTTCAGGAGGAGGGCGGTCCTGGCGCTGCCTCCAGGGAGATCACAATCAGGAAAATTCAGCAGAATTTATGTTTCTAACGGTGCGTTTGGACGACAGCGCTGGCCGTGCGTTGGCCGCTCTCGCCTATGGCCATGGGAAGCACGGGGCCTTCACTGTGGTTTGCTTTATTAGCACGACGAGCCATGGCTGCCAGGGACCCCGTGTCACCTCTGTGCTGTTTGCTGAGCAGTTTTGCTCAGCTCTGATGCGAACAGCCCTCCTTGGTTCCATCTGCAAGTCAACGTTTCTGGACCACGTCGTGGGTGGTGCTGGGGTGGGCTCAGTGTGTCACTGCAGGCGGTCACAGTGCATCACCCCTTCCCTCTGTATGGGAGGAGAGAAAATTCCCTGCCTTCCCCCAGGGGAAGAAATTCTAGTCTGTTCTGTCAGATTCCGGGACACTGAGTGCTGAAGTTTTCCCGTCTCCCGCTTGGTAAGAGGGCCGGGTCCTCCTGAGCCAGGCAGGCCCAGCAGGCGAGGCAGGGGCGCTCGGAGGCCCAGACGCCGGACACTGGCGATCAGGCGTGGATTTAGGTTGAAGCCCCTACAGGGAGTCAAGTCCCTCGGTGATGGTCCCATTTGGGACTGTGGGGCCCGAGGAGGTCTGTGGAGGACAGAAGGCTGGTTTCCTGGGTCCTTGCCTGACGTACCTGCTCGTATCACCCCCATCTCACTGTAAGCGTGCACCCTCTGTCTATGCATTAAAAACTGTCCGTGTCGTCGAGGTATTGGTAGGTATTACCTGTGAAACTTGGTGTAGTGGGTTGAATGGTGTTGCGCCCCCGCCTCCCCCCCCCAACAAATTTATTTGTTAAAGTCCTAACGCCTAGTATCTCAGAATGTGACTTTAAAGAAGAAAATGAGGTCATTCGAGTGGGCCCCAATCCACTATGACTGGTGTCCCCACAAGAAAGGGAAGTTTGGGGACAGATACACACAGAGGGAAGGCAGTGTGGGGAACAGAGAGACAACCATGTATGGCCAGGGAGAGAGGCCTGGACAGCTCCTTCCCTCACGGTCCTCAGGCACCAGCCCTGCCCACACCTCCATCTCCCTCCCAGCCCCTAACACGGGAGACGACATATTTCTGTTGTCTGAGCCACTTGCTTGTGGCGGCCCGGCAGCCGGGCGGGCCGTCCTGTTGTAAACGAGGAGTGCGCACTGCACCCTGCAGTGTTGGGACCGCCCGCCTGTCTCCACCGCTCGGAGACTGTCCGGAGACTGTCCCGGCGATGACATGTGCTTCACTGCAAGACACTCCTAATGTCTGTCAGCAAACTGTGCTACCGGCCACAGGCAGAGCTTCCAGTGACTCCTGCCTTTTCACAGTAGGAAACTGGGGTAGGGTTTTCGTGGTCTGAGCTGGGTCACGGGGAGGTCCTGTCAGTGGTAGAGTGGAGTAGGTTGGAGGCTGCCTACCTTACAGTCTTACCCATCGATTGATGAGGATTCTCTGATTCTCAATAAGAAGTTGCTAAAAACATGATGGGAAAAATGTTTTCAGTCTGAGATACTTAGCACAGCCCTGGCCACGTGGTAGAAGCTAAAAATTGTAACTATTTCTAGTAGTGTCCAATTTTGGAAAAGGATTGCTTAAGTTAGCTGTCGGGGAGGGGGGGGTGTCTGTCCTTGAAATCTATACATTATCAGTGGTGCTTAATAAAGTATTTTTAATGATATTGTTGGGCCTCAATGTGCTGCCTTCAGCAATCCGAGTTATAGCAGTTTTAACTTTGTGTTACATGATTAATAAACCACCTCTGAAAAAATAGGTCTTCACCATCTGGTAGCTAGTCTATACAGAAATATTTCTTTAACAAATATAACTTTCAGTATTTTATGAGAGAAGGTGATAAAATAAGGAAAATTTCCAAGTATCTCTAACAAACTATCATTATGTTTGCTAATAAAACAATAAAAATAAGGTTTAATTCACTAAAAAGACAATAAATATGGTATTTGCTATTGTCCTCTGTTTTGCATACTAAATTTTCTGGCCTGTGAGTGACCATCTGCTGAAAAAATGGCTCAAGTGGGTATATTTTTATGGTTTTGCAAACCTCAGAAGAACAGGGATTCTTTTCCCAAACATAAGACTCCCAGCTTTGCTAGTAGTCTAGAACAGTGGTTCTCAACCTTCCTAATGCCTCGACCCTTTAATACAGTTCCTCATGTTGTGGTGACCCCCAACCATAAAATTATTTTCATTGCTACTTCATAACTGTAATTTTGCTACTGTTATGAATTGTCATGTAAATATCTGATATGCAGGATGTATTTTCATTGTTACAAATTGAACATAATTAAAGCATAGTGATTAATCACAAAAACAATATGTAATTATATATGTGTTTTCTGATGGTCTTAGGCGACCCCTGTGAAAAGGTCGTTCGACCCCCAAAGGGGTCATGACCCACAGGTTGAGAACCGCTGGTCCAGAGTAACAAATGCATATATTCAGCAAGTGCTTGTTGAGTGAATCAATGTGTGAATGATTTTCTTGGTGGGGTTCTGTGAACAGAGGGAAAGGAAGTAACATGTCAGTGAAGAATGAACATTTTTAGCCCTAGCCGGTTTGGTTCAGCGGATAGAGTGTTGGCCCTCAGACTGAAGAGTCCAGGGTTCGATTCCAGTCAAGGGCATATTCTCCGGCTTTGGTTGGAGTACGTGCAGTAGGCAACCAATTGATTTGTTTCTCTCACATGGATGTTTCTCTCTGTCTTTCCCTCTCCTTTCCACTCTCCCTAAAAATCAATGGGAAAATATCCTCAGCTGAGGATGAACAAAAACAAAAAAAGAATGAACATTTTTACTTTGAAAAAGGCAGGCAATTTATTGTAGTGAGATTATACTGAAGTTTATATACGACTGTGATGCATATAAAGTACCATCCTCCACACGCCTGGGAAGACATCCCTGAACCGCAAGGTAACTAAAGTGCTATCGATGTGATGCATTTTCACTAATCGATCCCATCAGAAATCACAGGATTAGAAGGACACGTGGAAGTATTTCCATACATTTTCATGACGGCCTTTTCCTTCCCAGCGTTCCTGGGGCCCTGACAACCCCACAGGGGCCCCTGCGGGTGAGTCTGCTGCTCCCCTTCCTGCGGTGACGAGCCGCCCCCCTGCTGCTTAGGGCGCTGCTGACGGAGTTAGACCTTCCCCTGAAACGGAGCTCGTGGAAACTATGAAAGTGGGCATAACGTTTGAAGCAACATAAGAACAAGAAAACATTAATTTTAAACACCAGCTGGTAGAAAGTGCCCCAAGTTCACAAACAGACACAGACACGTGTTTACGTGGACATCTTTGCACCCGACCCCTTGTCTGGAACACACTTTAGACGTGTGCTATGTGTGCACGGATCGGTGCACGCAGCCGGCACCGAGGGCCGTGCAGCTGTCCTTGCCGAGGGCTACACGATGCCTCGAAGGAGCTTATTCTGGACTTTTAGAAAACAGTCTGGAAGCAGTTCACGCGGCCACGGCATCTGCCATGGGCGTGCCACACGCCTGGCCGCCTCCTAGATGTAGGACTCCTTGGCGTAGAGGAGCTGGTCAGCCTCGAAGGCTGGCTGGCTGCAGCGCCCCGCCAGGCAGTCCCACGGGCTCCGCTGCGTAGACTCGGACACGGTTCTGAGCCGGTGCAGCTCGGGCCTCCCAGTGACGGCCACTTGTCCGACCGTCTCCACGGAAGCACAGCTGGTCCTGCTGTGGCTCCAGCTCGCAGTCCTGGGCGAGAGTCTGTGCCCGTCGAGTGGCTCTTGGCCGCACGCATTCCCTGAGTCCCCTCCGTGGTGCACGGGTAGGCGAGGCAGCAGCCCCGAGTCCAGGCTGAGCATCCTGGCCCGCAGGCTGCCAACCGTCTGGCTCCCAAGGGCAGTGAGCGCCGGGGCCTGGCCCCGCACGGCCTCCTGGTAGGAGGGTGGGCTGCCGGGCCTCGTCCTGTCCACCAGCCGGAACACGTCCTCCCCCGACAGGGCACAGGATCTTGGGCTAAAGTCCAGAGCTGCTTGCCCGTGGGTTTCAGACAAGTTTTCCCGGACGATTCGCCCGGCGAGCTGGCTCTCCCTTCTGAAGTCTTTCCTGCCGGGCTCTCTGGCTCTCACAGACAGGCTGGGGGGCTTGGGGAGCGCCCTTTTGTGGGAGGCGAAGGAGAAGGACATGGAGTGTTTTTTTATTTCTCTGCTGGGCTTACTTTTATCTGTCTTCGTAAAGGACTGATGTCTGCTGAAGAAGCTTCTCCTGGGGCTGGAGGGGGAAGCCGGGGGCGAGCTGTCAGAGGAGGCGTCCGGGGAGCCGCTGGAGCAGGCCGTGGGCGCCCATCCCTGCGGGGAGCTCTGCACCCGCAGGTCCTGCGGCCTCTGGCTCCCGCTGTCCACCGCGGGAAACACCTCCTCTGGGAAGGGGTCCTCGGCCTCCTCACTTCCCGACCGGGAGGCCGGCCGGGCCCCGGGGGAGTCCTCGCTGCGTGTCAGTTTCGGGTTAGCTCGCCGGCTCCCTAGGCGCTCTGGTGAGGGCGACACGCTGGGCTCGGAGTGCCTCCTGTCCGGGTCACCGAGGGAGCTTTTCAGCCTGGCCACAGTGCTGGCCACGGGCTCCATGCGGGCAGCTGTGTCCCAGGGCCCCGGGGGCAGCCTGGCCGGGGAGCCGAGGGCGCTGCCGCAGTCCCCGTCAGGGTCGTTGCTGTCATAGGCCGAGTCATTCTGCAGGGTCGAAGCGTCTGCGGACACAAAAGGGAGGTTGAGCTTTTGCTCAGGTTCTTTCAGAAATGAGCTTCGTACAGCTCCCTCACCCTATGGGGGTGGCAGTGGGTAATTTGGTGAAGCTACTTTGGGGTTTGAAAGAAAGATATTTGCCACATTAAATATGTGTTTCTTTAGAAATCAACTCTGTCAGTGGGGACAGGGAGGGAGGTGGGGAGGGAGAAAACAGCATTTCACTGAAAATGGATTGATCTTCACTTTAAAAACGACCCTTCGGATGGCCTTCTTGGGTTCGTTTCCATTTTAACGGACCGTATTCCAATCGTGGAAACAGAAGGGTATAACCCGCCCTCTGGCTCAGGTTCATCAGCAAGACTAGCAGCTTCTGATGTGGAACAAGCAGGGGCCCAGGCGCGGCCCCAGTGAGTGCCTGCAGCCCGAGGAGATGCTGAGGGAGAGCCAGGAGCTCAGTTAACCTCCCCCCTCCCCTCCCCCTCAGCCGTGCCCTGTCACAGCAGCTCCTGCCTCATAACCAGGGACACTGGACACTGGACACGCGATGCAACGCGAGGCCGACAGCGCGCCCATACCTGAGCCGTCCGTGTGCTCCAGGGAGTCATCGGAGATGGAACTGGAATGTGCCGGAATGTTCTCCCCAAAGATTTCCAAGCAGTTGTCGATGAGAAATTCCACCAAAGTCTTCACCTGGGAGGACACATGAGCAGATGGTCAGCTTAAAGGCATCTTTATTTTCTTAAATGGAGGGGGTCAGGGCAGGGTCAGCTGTCAGGGCGGTGCCACAAGGAGCCTAGAGGTTATGTTTCTGGGAAGAGCAGACAGAAAATGTGGCAGCCATCTCTATATTAAAGTCATTTTCGAGACATGCACTTTTTATTTGGGAATTTGAGAAACGTTTAAAGTAACTGAATTTTTCCTTTAAGTGAGGAGGGTTTCAAACCCACAGTTGGACGGAGTGTGATGCACAGAGGAGAGAAGTGAAGGCGTTCTGCCTGGGAGACGGATGTGAACATGGGAAGCACTAAACTCCGTCTCTCGGAGGTCGAAGGCCGCGGCCTGGGCTTGGTCAGGTTCATTAACTGCACGTCTGACCGGGGAACTGTGACCAAGACACCCTGCGTTTCCCATCTTCACTGTGAGGGCGGACCAGTCAGAGATGCAGAGGCACTGCATCACCTCGATGTGCAGACGGACGGGCGGGGGGATCAGAAACTGAGTTTCCCAGAAACAGGCTGGAACAAACCTGATTGTTCAAGTCTTTCTGGGCTTCCAACGAGAGGTTCTGGTCATTCTCCCGGGTCAGCATGTTGGGCCCCACGCAGATGGCGAGGTTGCTGGCGTCCATCTTGCTGACCTCGGCGTTCTTGCTGACCAGGTAGAGCACGGAGAGCAGGTGCTTGAGCAGCAGCAGGTTGGGCCGCGGCAGCTTCTCTGCGACCCTGCAATGAGGTTCAGAGGGCGGCTCAGAGGCGCCAGTGGCTTCGCTGGCTGCAGTGTAGCAGCCGAAACTCCCTCACCCAGACTTCCTTTAAAATGAGGAAGGTGCTGCTTTCACAAGTAACATTATGAAATGCTCATTCAGACTCTTCCAAGGGCAGCTGACATGGGATGAAACTGGCTAACCAGACATCGTGACAACCTACGACACCGACACCAATGACTCATCCTGTTATTTACACAGATCCCAGGTGTGGGAGCATTCACTCCTGCAACAAATACCAGAGCTTAATATTTTGAAAACCATTTTTGTAGAAGAATCATTTAGGCACGAACAATGCCTTTTTGTTCCTAACACTGAAAGACTGTGTGTTTTGTGTGTGTTTTTAACACAATCATTTGCCTTTTTCTGACCTGTGACCATGGAACAAAGATGAGACATTTTTGCACTATTCTGAGAAATCTTTACGGAGAAGAAATCAGTGTATAAGGCATGTTCATAACTATGGTCAAGGCAGCATTTCAACGGCAACATTATTACTAACAAATAATAAATTAGGCTTTTAAAAAAAATGAAATGGTGACTCTAATATATGGATCATTTTTATTTTTCATAAGATGTTATTGTTCTGAAAAAGCTTTATGTCTTTAAGTAGGAAGTAATTTTCATTTTGGGACAAACACTCTAATGTCTTCAATTCTATAAATATTTCATTGAAAATATTTAGCCCTGTGGGCAATCATAGTATATAGGCACACTCTCATAGGATTTGGCAAAAGTGCTGATATTTTATTTTTTAAAAAAATATATTTTATTGATTTTTTTACAGAGAGGAAGGGAGAAGGAGAGTGATAGAGAGTTAGAAACATCGATGAGAGAGAAACATCGATCAGCTGCTTCCTGCACACTCCCCACTGGGGATGTGCCCGCAACCAAGGTACATGCCCTTCACCAGAATCGAACCTCGGACCTTTCAGTCCGCAGGCCGACGCTCTATCCACTGAGCCAAACCGGTCAGGGCAAAAGTGCTGATATTTTAAAGTTAGGCATTTAAGATTCTCTAGTCACCAAGAGGTCATACTTTCATTCACATATGTAATTATTTTCGCTGTCACTGGAGTTTGTTTTTATATAGTTTTCATTCTGGTTAATTAGAAGAATATGAAGTATATTATGGAATTTAATGAACAAAACAATCCCTTCTAGATTGTTCTCTGTGGTGTCAGGGATGCTTTCTGGGAGAATGGTTGTCTTGCAGGACACCAGTTGGTATAGGTTAAGGAAAACCCCAAATTCCTACACCTGGCTGGCTAGCCCGTTTTGAAGCTTTCATCTATGATTCTGCCTCATACCTTCTCAAACGACTTATCTTTTTAGACTCCCCCACCTCTTGTGATTTGTACTGAAGCTCATGTTCTACTTTTTGAAAAAGCATCTACTCTCCTTTGGCCGAAACAGTGTTTGTAAATGTCCAGGGTAACTCCTGATTTTCATTCTGGGCAGATGAGCAGTTCCACGCGGATCCCCTCATCATTACCATGTGCAGGAAGCACCCTGCCACGCGATGAATGGAGAGATGGAGTCCGGGTGGGAGGACCCTGACGACTTACTGTTTCAGGGCCTCGATCCTGTCCTCCTCAGTTGGTCTCTCCAGGGCACCCATCCAGTCCTCAAACAGGTCACAGGAGAGCAGCTTCCGGGGGATACTTCGGAGGAAGTCCTGGAGGAGGAAGAAAGGGTACTGTTTGGCCTGTCTGTGCTGGGTAATGTGCTGGTGTCTTTATCTCCACTTGGTTTGTTCCATCTCAGGGAACCTATGCTCATCTTGCCACAGGCTGTGCCCCTTCCTTCCTGCATTTGGTTAGTTTGAAGGAGATCTCTCTCTTGTGCTGTCTCTCAGCAACTTCCTACAACAGGCACAGTAAGGGCACCAAGATTCAGGGGTATGGACTTGGCCATAGGACAACCCAAGTCCCTTTCTCCTCAAAATGCTGGGGAACTTGAAAGCCTTATATAATAAATAAAAGGCTCAACTTAAGCAAAATGCAAAATCGGTGTACTTTGGTTTGTAGAGAGGAGAACCCATTTCTTGTATCCTGAGCATTAACGTATCAGAACCCATTGGTAGGTTCTTTGGCACCAATGCTGTCAACTCACCTTAAAGACCACCGCCAGGAGGTGCACGGGGAGACTTTTCAGATCCACCATGACTCCCGAGTTGAGCTCCTCCTTGAGCTCTTTGCGGGCTTTCTCGTTGGCTGCTTTCCTAAATATCCCTTCAGTGGAAGGGCCTTTCAGGCACAGGATAGTGAGAATATCCTAGAGGAGAGAGGCATAGGAATAGGAAATGGTTACCCTTGGTTTGAAGACATACTTTGCTACTAATACACTCGAAGGCTATATTTCGGTAGGAGAAAGAGGATTAAAAGAATGCATATGCACAGTAGCTAACTTTGTCTGTCATAAAACATCCTCTCCATTAAAGTTAGTTCCCCGTGATACTGAGTTAGTCTTAACAAGTGACCACTGATGCCAGCTGTTCCCTTCAGTCCAGTTGCTGTCAACTCTTCCTCCACCCTCCATTTTTCTGAGAGGAGGTGCATTGTGGAAGCTCCCATTTGCACATTCTAAAACTGCTCCAGCCTCCTTCCTGGGACCCATTCCACATACACATTGGATTTCGGATCAGATATGCTACACCACATCTCTGTCTGTTGATTTTTCAGAAGCCACACATTTTCAACATTCTTAACTCTAGGAAGTCAAGGACAGAGGGACCATCAATCTGAGCTCATTGGCAAATACAAGCAATTTCTAGAATGTAAGCAGCCGGGGACTGTCCCGACTGCACTCCCGGCAGAAACCGTTTCTAAGAGGGAAAACACGAAAGATCGGCCTCAACAAGCTTAGCATGAGGATGACATTCAGGCTGCCCACGGCCTTTCACATCTGGCAGAAAGCTGAAGTAGGGTGACAAGTCAACGCGCGCCTACCTGGATGGGTCTGGGGAGGGTGTCATCGTCACCACAGATAATTGACAAGGGCTGATCAAACAATGATGCTTTCAATTCTGGCTCTGAAGCCCCAGAAAAATCTGATGGAGGAGAAAGCCTTCTCATGAGAAAGGGCCAGGACAGCACCTTCTTTCTCTTCTTAATTTCTACGGCCAAAAAAACAAGGCAAGGTGAAAATTCAGATTAAAATATTAACAGAGATCCATGTCAGACAGTGGGTATCGTCAGTCACATAATGTCACCCCTGGTATGCCATATGGGAGAAATACTTTTGCAAAAACTGAGAAAGCAAAGGGCATGCATCTTAATCTCGAAACATCAACCCAGAAAACCACCACGTTACCAGGGCGACCAGCCCCTACACATCAACACCAGGGTTCTTCAGTCCCCACCTTTCCTGTTTTTACCCGTCACTAGCTGTTGGCTGCAAAAACTGGCAAAACCTAACTGTGCGGGTCATAAACCACCATCTTAACCTATTGACCTTAACAGCTGGGTGGACATCTTTCATGTGAAATACACTAGTGTAATCTGCTCCTTTGAAGAAAATGAAACTTATAAAGAGAGGAACTGACTTGCTCAACAAGATTATTTTGAAGATACTTAGCGGGGAGGGCTGCAGCCACGCTCGCACCACCGGCCACTAGAGGGAGCTACGTCACTCAGCCTGTCTGTAGTTCCCTTCCCCTCCAGGGTTGCAGGGGCGGCTGCCTTAGGACGGGGAGAGCACAGACTGCTGCAGAAAGGTCGGAGCCCAGACATGGCAATTGGGAATTATTAGTGAACACCACCAAGAGCTCTTTGCGGGCTTGTGTGTGCAATGGGTACTGCCTTTCACAAGTTTCCTTCTTTTTCTTTTTTCTTCCTTCTCCTTTTTTTTTCCTAATCAGAAAAGCTGTATTTTCTAAATGCACCGGCATATGTTTCTATACAATTTATACTGGCAACTGGGAGAGGCTGGGTGGAGAAGTGGCTTTTTCCCATGGTTCAGGAGGACTGGGTCAGGGTTATGTTACCGTGATGCACTATGAAAGAGTGAAAAGTGGACCGTGGGCCCTGGCCGGTTTGGCTCAGTGGACAGAGGGCCGGCTGCAGACTGAAGGGTCCCGGGTTCAATTCTGGTCAAGGGCACATGACTAGGTTGTGGGCTCGATCCCCAGTGGGGGCATGCAGGAGGCAGCCATTCAATGATGTTTCTATCTCTCTTTCCCTTCCTTTCTGAAATCAATAAAAATATATTTAAAAAAAGAGTAAACCATGGGTTCTTTGGAATTCAGTGTCAGCAAAGATTGCTACATAGGTTCTTAGATTCACTTTCCATTAGAAAAGTAAGAAAAGGAAAAAGGCATTGAGTGTTTTTCTTATGTCCATATGCCTTAATTGTCAAAACAGAATGGCCAGGACATCTGTCGCCCACTAGGAGCCCCTTGGAGAGCGGGGTGGCCCTGAGGGGTCTTTTTGGATGCTCTGATGCTCGGGGGGCTGGGCCTCCACTGGAGAGTGGATGGTCTGTGGTCTTTAAGAGCACACCATACAAATAATTCCTAGTAGAGAAACATCCTGTGGTTTTGCAAACCAAGAACATTTGCTGTTAGCACTTACATAAAAGACCAGTATGTTTTCAAAACTCACCAATTAGCTGGCAAATGCTATCTTCACTCTCACATGATGCCAACAGAGGATGTTGCTTGATATCACCCTAAAAGCAGGTTTATTTTAGTTACAAATAATGACTGAAGAAACCTACCCAGGCTTCCCCCACAAAATGCTCATATAACATTTTATTCATATTAAAAATTAGCCAAAGAGTCCACTGATTTCTTTCTAGCTTCTAGAATCAATAGTAAAGCACTGATTGTTTCATATAAGAGTTTAACACACTGCACTTAGGATACTAATTTTCTACTCTAATAATTAAATAAGCCAAACAATATTCAGTTAAAGCAGAAAGTTTTTCCTCCTCTCACAGTGCAGATAAAAACTTAAAGAAATTGCTTTCTTACCTCTGATTGACATTCAATTAATGTCTCCATATTATTGGTATTTAGTGTTTTCGACTAAAAGAGAAAAAAAGTAGATTAGGTAAACATTTGGCTCAAGCCTTTGGAAAATATGAACGCGTGAAGATGAGAGCGGCACATACAGCATTGCAGCTGCTGGTCAGCTTCATCAGAAGTTTGGCCGACTGTCCTGATGAAGTCCCCTCCCTGCGGCCTCGCTCTGCCTACGGAGAAATCACATGGGAGAGAGTCAGGAGGGACACACAGGGTCAGCTGGCCAATTTCAGTGCCACTTCGCCAGAGCACGAAGTCCGAAACTATTGGGTAGGAAAGCTGTCATTTACAGTACAGTGTGTGACCAGATGTCTTATGCTATTCGGAACAGTGTCTGATCACACATTTCTAACTCAGTTAAGCCTGAGCTCACCACCAGGCCAAATTCTGTTATGCATTTATTACATCCCCATCAAGAGAGAATCTGGATGACAAGTCCAGTAACAACTTTTTTTGGGGGGGAGAGCTCACTATGCGTCAGGCATCATATTAAGAGCTTTGCATGAATTTGCTCATCCGACCCGAAAAGAGAAAAGCTCAGACATAAAACAAAGGGAACATTTACAGAATTCCTATGCCCCAAAGAACAGGCTTCTCCCGAAGCAGAGCTCCCCGTGCTCAGAATGTTTATAGCACTGTTGCACCCTCCACCGCGCAGCTGTTTTCTTTCGGATCAGATCTGAAAGCCCAGCGACCCGCTAGCAGCCTGCCGTCGGGTGCCTGTGAACTGATGGCACTTACCCGGGGGATGGAGAGGAACCCCAGCCAGAGCTCCTCTACCTCCGGGAGCTGTGGGGATCGTGGGGACCGGGAGAGGCAGCACGACACCCGTTAATCCGCTGGCAGAGAGGAGACAGACTGTGTTGCCTTCACGTGTTCTGCATTATAAGCGAGGGGCGGGCAGGTGGAAATTCACCATCTGCTGGGACCGGAAAGAACATCATGGGCCGTCACCCTGCAGAGCCAGACGCCGGAGAGCACCCGCTTCCTCATTCCTTTTAGGGCAGCTCTGGGTCTTTTTACTTTTTATTCCTTCCACTGGAGAGTAAAAGAAAATCTGTAAACTGCTGGGGGTGGAAAAGATGACACACAGCCCTAGGTGAAGGCTCTGATTAATGTCACAGGTGGGATGTGTGAGAGAGAATGGGTTATTCTGGACGTAAACATCATTTTATTTTCTAATGTGGTCATTTCTGCCCCACTTTTTTGGCATCCTGTTTGAGGGCTGTCTCCCCTCCCACCCACCCTATACTATTTTCATCTGTCACCACACTTTAATTTTTTAAAAATATATTTTATTGATTTTTTACAGAGAGGAAGGGAGAGGGATAGAGAGTTGGAAACATCGATGAGAGAGAAACATTGACCAGCTGCCTCCTGCACACTCCCTACTGGAGATGTGCCCGCAACCAAGGTACATGCCCTTGAATGGAATCGAACCCGGGACCCTTCAGTCCGCAGGCCGATGCTCTATCCACTGAGACAAACCGGTTAGGGCTATAAAATTTTTAAACTATCTTTTTATTGATTTCAGAGAGGAAGGGAGAGGGAGAGATAGAAACATCAATGATGAGAGAGAATCATTGATCGGCTGCCTCCTGCACACCCCCTACTGGGGATCGAGCCCACAACCCAGGCATGTGCCCTTGACCGGAAGTGAACCCCAGACCCTTTAGTCTGCAGGCAGACACTCTACCCATTGAGCCAAACTGCTAGGGCAACACTTTGATGAGCATTCTCTGGGTGCATGATGCTGTCCCTCCAAGAAACCCAAGCTGTGCCGCGGAGAAACGGTCACCACCGAAGGCAGGTCTGTTTCCTCTGGAATCAGGAAGAGGAAGAGTCCAGCAGAGCAGCTGTCATCCTGGTAATCTCGTCTCTTCCCTGACTAGTCAGAATCACTATCACTTAATTCCTATCAGCTCCAATCCTGCCATGGAAGGAAAACAGAAACTTCCTGTGATCAGACCAGCTTCCAGGAGCAAGGAGCTGGTGAGCTTCACCTGAGGCCGCTCCTCCCGGCTGGCAGAGGGCCTCTGGTGCTTCCTGGGGCTGCGAGCCCAGGTCTGAAATGACTCAAATGCACAAATCGTGATGTAGCCACACAGTAGCACTGAGGATGTGCAGCCTAAAAGGATGTTCAACCATATGGTTGGGTCTCACAAAATAATACCGAGCAAAAGAAGCCAGACCCCAGAGAGCACATCTTACACAAAACCATGAAAGCAACCTATGCTGGACCTAGCCTGGGACCAGGCACATAGTAGGTATTCAACAAATAAATTCTGAATAAATACATTTACTTAATACATATTATTATATGTATCACTATAACATATATTCTTTGCTAATATGTATTTCAGGAACGTTTTTTTCATTTGACATGCTTTCTGGATTCTTCTAAGAAACAATGTTTATGCTGCTCTTGTAGTAACTAAAGCGTCAATCCCCAATTGAAATATTTTCCTTTTAAAAACAATGAAGACTATTTTCTGTAATCCTTAGGGATTCTTCTGTCATCAGCTAGCCCCCACAATACACATTCTACCAGTGATTTAAAAACTTTTTTCTTTCCTCGTGGAATTCTATATTCAAAGGAAGATAGAGTATATAGAATCCCGATAAAACATGAAAAAATGTTTTAATCGTTCCCTAGTGGGTGAGGGGTGGGGAAGAGCATGGCCTGCCTTGTCCCTTTTGCCTTCTGAGAAGATAAAGCTGGGGGGCCTTGGAAGAAACTCTTGAAACCTATAAGTTGGATCTATATTAGCAGTTCCCAAAGTGCATACTGGGAGCCTGGGGTCCCGAGACCCTTCCGGGGGGCCCACAGGGTCCACGCTACTTTAGTAACACGACTGAGATGCTATCTGCCTTTGTAAACCACTTTCACCAGAGTGGACACAGTGGAGTTTCCAGAGCCACTGCTGTGGGATGTTCTGAGAGGCTGGAATGCAGGCTTGTGTATTCTTTTGCGTCAACATGTTCTCACCTCTAATTTCTCTAAGGTACACGTTGGTAGCTATAACTTACATAAATTAAAGCTCGTATGAGTTGCCCATAATTTTGTGGAAAGTGTTCTTGAAACCAAAACGTTGGAGAACTCCTGATCACCACCACACCTTTGCCTGTGAGGAAATTCTACCCATGTGGTGTGTAGCATTGACCTCTTATTTTCACCCTATCTTGCCAGAGCCATTTTCAATGCACATTTTTTCAAGGTGTATGGCCTGGCCACCCACACTGCTTGCTGTCTGTGAACAGTTTGAAGAGCTCGCTCAGGCCCCTGCCCTGGGATTTGCCCCTTTCCCAGGACAGCTGTGCCTGAGCTGGGCTCAGGTCCACAGCCCTTGGCTTGCTCCCGAGTCTCATGTCTTCGTGGTGGTCACTCCACTTCTCAGTTCTTATAAGGAGCACGTCCCTTACTATAAACTCAGCCAGCAACGGCCTCATCGGGGAGAATGAGGAAGTTAGTCAGATATAAGAAAAGCACCATTTCCCTCTGGATATGTAATTCTAAAATTTTTTTAGCCTTTAAATGAGATTTGGTCATTGTTACGATTCTATTTTTCTCATGTAGAGGATCATGTCTCTAAGTTTATTATTAAATAGGATATGAAATAGACATATAAACATATTCATTCCAGTAACAACTCTTTTGAAAAGTAGGATAATAGGCTATATATTTGTTAATGATGTGGTAACTTTGGACATCTTAAAAAATAATTAAAATGCAAATGTTAGGAATTACATTGAATTAAAATTCCCTCTAATCTATCCCCCCCTCCCCTTCTTTTTTTTGACACTACGAGTCAGATTTAGGGCATAGTCTTGAAACTTCAAAATCTCCTGTCAGTTCCATTAATAACAACAAATAGAATACAATTTACATCACTTTAAACCAATACAGAGCTTGTGACCTGCGAGAACGCTGCGTGCATTTCCCACCGTGCACCTCCTCCATCGGCCCACCATGCCCACTGCAGCGGAAGGGCGTGCTGAGCTGGCAGAGTTGGAGGTGATTAGGAAACAACAGAAAGAGTGAGTGCTCTGGCGGTTCTAAAGCAGGAATGCTTGTGGGCTGTTCTTATAGAGCGATGCCCCTGGGAGATGGTGACAGTCATCAGGTAACTAACAGGTAAGTTTTGTAACTGACGGAAGGCCAAGCCAGCAGCGGCCCTGGAGGCTGGCGGGGGAGCGGGTGCCCATCCTCCGTGCTGCGTGCCGGCACGTGGTCTCCGCCGCGGGGCGGAGCGGTGGGGACAGGCCCTGCTTCTGCAAATCGCAGAGTAGCTGAGTGCAGTTTCCCGAACAACAGCAGAGACACCTGGAACCCCAGTGCTGAACGGCAGGCAGGCGAACGCATGCTCACTGGGGTGAGACCGATGGAGGAGCCGTCCCTGCAAGCCTCGCCCATGTGGCCAGCGGACGCATGTTCATGCCAGTGCATTAGAATTAGGCCCTTGGACTCTCTCATTTTGCCAAAATAAGGAGGCCTCACCTGAGACAGGCTTGAGAGCACAGCTCTCAGCATCATGAGTCCTGGACAGCGACTGCTGTCAGTGACCTGGGGCGCAACCACTGTCTCCCTCTTCCCTCTCCCAGGCCCGAGGCCTCACCTTCCGCACAGAGGGGAAATCCCTGCTGGCCCCATCCTGGTCCTCTAGCTCCATCCACCCCCCAGGGTGGGGACGTCAGACTGTGCCATGTCCATGCTGTGCACAGACTCAGGCCTGCAAACCAGGCAGGGGAGTCAACAGGGGCCCACAGCCCGGCCTCCCTCTGCCACAAACTCACTGCTGTCCTGCCCAGTCCTCCAGCCAGACGTACCTACTTCTCTCTTAAATGAGGGCAAGGGATTCATTAACCTGCTAATCCCTTTTCATACAGGGGCGCAGTATAGTGAATTAGCAGTAAGCTCCCTGCCTGCCGCTTCTCTTAGAAACTTGGAGGGAAGTCTGTGGTGTGTGGGAGGGCGGGAGAGACATCCCCGCTCCCCCAGCCCTGGGTCACGGAGGCTGCCCGCGGAGAGGGCAGGTAGGGGCTTGGCCCGGGCTGCGGTACATCCAGCCATGTCCTCTCAGGTCATTTTTTTTTCCTGGCCGGAGCAGGGCTGTCCTCCAGCCAATTCTAGCTCACGCCATGGCATGAGGCTCACCTGACTTTCCCCCAGGTTCGCTGGGACCACAGCACCCCTGAAACACGGCAGTGTCACTGAGTCTCACGGGATTATTACTCCCCGCAGCACCCACAAATGCCCGCATTTCTGCAGCGGACGAACATATTAGATTCGCCTCTCAGGTCTTTGAGATAATTAATTAATCTTTGTCCTGGCAGACAAAAGAGCCCCCGCATACAATAATATGTGAAGAACTCTGTGTTTGCAGAAAGCTGGCTTGAAAACTAGCAAGGTTAGAACGCAATGTTCTTTTTCAACTGCCTTCCCCACTTACTGAGATCAAGATGAATAATTAGAAATAAAACATCCTCAGATTAGGTGATTAGAATCTGAAAACTGATGATAAAACTACCACAGTGTCATGGGCAATGCGCCAACACACA
This sequence comes from Myotis lucifugus, assembly GCF_000147115.1. Taxonomy (NCBI): domain Eukaryota; kingdom Metazoa; phylum Chordata; class Mammalia; order Chiroptera; family Vespertilionidae; genus Myotis; species Myotis lucifugus. Next base: position 427,719 of record NW_005871553.1, on the reverse strand, counting down.
TATATCACCTTAAGAACTAAAGAATCCTTCCTTTCTAATGACATTTTGGCCCCAAAATTGCACAACACACACACACACACACACACACACACACACACACACACACACACTGTAATGTCAAGATGCAACCTTACCATCAGTTAACTACAACATCATCCAGCAGGTTGTCTTTAAAAGAGGAAATTATGAAAGCTGGGGCTCTTTGTTAGCAGTCTGCAAAATTCATGTGCGGCATTTACAAAAAATTTGAACAAAAAAAGTAGAAACGATGGGAAAATATTTAGTTAGCCTCATGCTTTTTAAATGCCTTTTAAAGATATTTTCTCCAGTTTACTTTGATTTTTTTATTTTACTTAGTGCTTTTCTCATTTGTCATATGAAAGAAATTATGCAGGCTTTTACCTCCTGGTTTAAGTTTCAGAAGAGAAAAGCATTTGTCATGTTGAATGTGTGTGGTCCCTTCCGCAGATACTGCGCCTTATTTGGTGTCTCCTGAGGAAGTCCTGGGCATGGCCTCGGGGGGCCTGGCTCCGGGCACGGGCGCGGCGGGTGTGGCCTTAGACGGGCCGCGTGGCCAGCATCCACACAGCTCCCATAGGAAGAAGGGGCAGGGGGTCTCCATCAGACTCGCAGCCTGGCCTGGACGAGCTCACCAGTGACTGGGAACCCTGCTCACTGGGTGGCTTGGTCTCATTTACACTTTTAAAAAACATCTTTTTATTGATTTCAGAGAGGAAGGGGACGGAGAGAGATAGAAACATCAACGATGAGAGAATCATTGATCGGTTGCCTCCTGTACGCCCCCTACCAGGGATGGAGCCTACAGCCTAGGCATGTGCCCTGACCAGGAATCGAACCGTGACCTCCTGGCTCATTGGTTCACACTCAGCCACGGGGCCACGCCGCCGGGCGCATTTGCACTCTTCAGTTCGTTCAGCTGCCAACCACAGCACGCTCCTCACCCTCAGTGGCTGAGCCTGGGCAGTGATTTCTTCTCTTGGTTATGAGAGCTTTTCTGATGCACCAGCCCCGACAGTTCTGACTGAGACCCAGGACTGATCCGGGCTGCGGGTTAAAGCTCCGTAATCTCCGATGCAAAAGGGCTTTGGATGAGAGAGAGGGCAAGGTCAAGAGATGATTCTGGAAGCCTGACACGGACTCCTATAGAGAAAATGAGTGAGTGGAAATGAGCCGAGAGAGTGAGGACAAGGGTATGCTGGATGGACAAGGGTGTGCAAGACCGGAATTGATATGCACAGTGGCCCAGCCCTCCCCTTCCGGGGTTGGATGGAAGGCCGGGCCTGTGGTGCTCTTCACACCCACACTCCCGGCTCTACCGGCAGAAAAGAGAATCACAAGCTTTTCCTCCTGCCTCTGGCTCATAGACCTCATGCAACATGCCAGGAACTCCGAGACACACACGTGAGAAGGTCTTGTACCTTTCCTAACTCTTACATCTGTTCATCGCACAAGTGAGCCCAGATGCCATCTCCCTCAGAAGCATTCCTTGTGACTGCGGCGACTCTCAGAGGGCAGCCACGTTTCCCACGTGTCGTGCAGTGGTGATTGGCAGCCTCCCCTTAGGCCCACGGAACCCAGACGTGGGCCCCGCCCCCAGCTCTGAGCCAGCAGGTCTGGGCAGAGGCCTGAGTGCGCAGGCCACGCTGACGCGGCTGGTCTGGGACCACATGGGAAAGTCTGCGGAAGAGCCCGAAGGAGTGAAAAGCCAGCGCACTTTCTTCCCGCATCCTGGGCAATGGAGGGCACTTCGTGGCATCTGCAGAACCACCAGGTTACCCCACGGTCCCAGCACCCTGCTGGCTCCCCTGCGGCCTGGCCCCTGGAACGGGCCTGCAGCCCCGACGAAGGAGAAGTTCCTGCTGACACTGAGACGAGCCGGAGCCACAGCAGGAAGCTCACAACTGCTCAATTTTAAGAATGAGCACAACGACCGGCCCCCAGGCGGAGGTTCTGCTTCTGCTCTGATCAGACCCCTGGGCGCACCTGCTTCTGGTCGCTATGCTCGGCGCCGTTTCCCAGACAGAAAGCTGCCGGCTGCTCCGGAGGACGCGTGCCCACGTCCGTGTGCGGGAGAATCCCGGCACCGTTCCTCGGTGGCCCCAGAGGAGGCAGGCGCTGCTTGCTCAGAGCCCCAAGATCTAAGGCGACAGATCTTTGCTCATTTTTATTTTACTTTTTTTCAAGTACTGTGGTGTTCCCCTGTTGGTGACTCACTTCCAGTGGCCCCGGGTTGAGGAAACCGAATGGACCACAGGGTACATGGGCGCGTTCTGAACCGTGAAGCTGGCATTGTGCCTGCAGGGTGTCTATTCCTTATTAAGAATTTGTTCCCCACAAATGACACTTCTGCAAATCCCTAAGCACTGAAGGCAAGGCTTCTTTATTATCATCTACCAGAATGTGCCGTGTGTGTGTGTGTGTGTGTGTGTGTGTACACGCATATGTGTGTGTATAACACCCTCCTTTCACTTGAACATCACAAATGACAGGTAAATCAGTGCTGCTGGACTCACTAGCCGAATGAGAAAAGGCAGTTTCAAGTGGAAGCACCAGTTCTTTGCATACTTTGCAGCACATGAGAACCCCCTGGGGAGCTTTTAAGAAGTCCCAGTACCCAGGCTACACCCTATGCCAGTGAAACTGATTTCTGGAGATGCAGTCCAGACACCAGGATGCTTTTTTTTAAAAGGGGAGAATGATGATTTTTATTTTATCAATAAATATATTTTATTGATTCTTTTACAGAGAGGAAGGGAGAGGGATAGAGAGTTAGAAACATCGATGAGAGAGAAGCATCGATCAGCTGCCTCCTGCACACTCCCTACTGGGGATATGCCCGCAACCAAGATACATGCCCTTGACCGGAATCGAACCTGGGACCCTTGAGTCCACAGGCTGACGCTCTATCCACTGAGCCAAACCGGTTAGGGCACCAGGATGCTTTAAAACTCCACAGAACGTCAATATGCAGTCAGATTCCAGAACCAGTGGTCTCAGCAGTCAACTGTATCTCAGCAGGCACCAATCTTAGAAGCAGCAGGTGTATTCCTGCCCAGGGTGGGAGGTGGGGCTCAGTTTCCCTCCACAGATGAGCACCAGCTCAGGAGGGCTTCCCTGACTCACACAGAAAATGAGAAAGTTGGGGTGACTTGGATCTGTTGCAATCCTGTGGTTGATTAAACGGGGCCAGAAATTCTTTGTTTCCATCGAGAGGCGACTCCCACTTCCCCACTCTTTGAAGCTGGGCTGGTTTCGTAACTTGCTCTGACCAGTAGAACGCAGCAAAAGGGCTGTGGTGTGAGTGCTGGAGTCCAATAGGACAGGTGCTTCACTGGGTGTGGAGAGACAGGAAAAGGACATGGTTCCCAAGCCCAAGGAGCCCGTGTCGTGTTCCCATCGTGTCCCTTCGGTTTCCCAAGCCATTAGCTGCCGACAGCATGCAATCTCCGTCCCTACGAGGGGAGTCACACCTGGCTCTCGTGGAAGGTCCCGCGTTCTCCAGTGCAAAGGGGGGCGGGGCAGTGTTCCCATCAAGTTCTAGGATTGGAGACCGGATCAGGAATGAGTGGGACCTTCACCAACGACCTTGAGGGGCTTCTCCTGAGCAATATACTCATGTAATTCAGCATCGAGAACTAATTAAATGTGAAGGCTTTGCCTGGCCACTAACCACTCCAATTGTATCACCTTCTTATATGGATCACTCACACACACACACTCACTAAGGTTCCCATAACACAATACACCAGCTGGGTGGCTTAACGAACAGAAATTTTTCTTGCAGCTCTAGAGGCTACAAGTCCAGGGTCAAGGTGTCTGCAGGTTTGGTTTCTCCTGCGGCCTCTCCCCTTGGCTTGCACCTTTTCACTGTGTCCCTACATGCCCCTTCCTCTGTGCGTGAGTATCCCTTGTTCTCCCTGCATGGCCTCATCTACTCTTCTTAGGAGGACACCAGTCCTATTGGCTTAGAGCCCTTTCTCATGGCCTCATTTCAATGTAATCACCGGCGAAAGCCCTCTCAAAATACAGTCACTTCCTAAGGTGCTGTGAAAAAAAGGAGATGTGTGGATCTATTCACATTGACAGTAAGTGTGCCTGCATCTGTTTCTCTGTCAAGGGGTTAGCATTGCTGTGTCTTATGTCAAAACCTTCAGAGACAGCCCAGCCGGCATGGCTCAGTGGTTGAGCATCGGCCTCTGAACCAGGAGGTCAAGGTTTGATTCCCGGTCAGGGTTGTGGGCTCGATCTACCGTGTGAGGCAAACAGGAGGCAGCCGATCAATGATTCTCTCTCATCATTGATGTTTCTATCTCTCTCTCCCTCTCCCTTCCTCTCTGTAATCAATAAAATATATTAAACAAAATTAAAAATGAAAAACCTACAGAGACAGACAAATGGGAGAGGGAAGCAGGTGGCTTGAAGCAGCACATGCTCATGCCTGAATCCCTGAAGGTGAAGGCCGGGGAAACTGCAGGAAGTCTGGGGGCTGGAGGCCACACAGCCCAGCGCATCCCACACCCACTGGCATCTTCACACCCCTCACCCCTCAGGGTGCGTTCCCTGGGACACAAACCCACCTCCTTCAGCGAGGTTGCTCAAGTTCCTATTCAGAAAGAATCATCAAAGAGGAAATTACAATTTTGGCGGTTCTTTTCTCCCTCCTCATTTTAAAACTCTCCTTTCTGTGATAGGCAGATAGGACTTCCTTAAGCCAGTTGCTTAGTTCCCATTTTCTCTAGCTGGAGGCATTTCAGATAAAAGGCCAGGTTGTGAGACACACCAGTCAAACGTTTCTTAACTGCAGGGGAATTCCACAGATAACAGGAAACCTGGGAGCAGGAGGGAGGGTGCTTGCGAGAATCCAACATTGTGTATTCACGCACAAACTCAACAGGTTGTGTTAGAGAATCTATCCAATACTCCTGTCTGAGGGGCCTCTTCTCAAATGAGTCCACAGACCTTTGCTCCTCTTCCCGGCGGAGCCTTTGGAAGGCGCCCGGAGAGACCTCCCAGGCTTCCCCCATGAGGGGCTGGAGACATGGCAGTGGGAGGGGCCGCCCTCCTGCGGGCTGGGGAGCAGGGGAGACAGGGTTCCAGAAAGGAAACAGGAAAAGCCTACCCAGGAACACACAGTGAGACAACCTGCATCTCAATCCTCAAACTGGAATTGTCAACAAAAGCGGCCAGATGAAAACCTCAGACCCTGCAGGCACTGAGTCCCGGGGGCAAAGGTTATGCCAGGAGACTGGCGCATGCCCATGTCCCACCCAAGTCCCAACGTGGTTTTAGTTCTGTAGTTTGTTTGCCATCCTGCATCCAGTTATCAAGGGGGAAAAAATGGATCCCTGTAGGGGCCACTGGTGAGCATCAAGCACGCAGCCATGACTTTGCAGCTGAGGGTGACGGGAGGTGGTCAGATCGCAGGCATCACTAGCTGGGCCCATCCAGGTGGTAGCCCCGTCAGCAGGGAGGAGGAGCCGGTCATGCTCCAGCTGGGGGAGCTGAGTGGGAGGGGAGAGGGCATTTCCTATGCCTGGTTTTCTCTGTGCTCCATCTGGGAAGTGACTCGGACAGTGTGACCAGCTGCCCCTCGGAGGAGCTTTTCCGAGAGCTCAGGAAGAGAGCCTCTGCCCTGGGAGCAGGCGGCCGCAGAGCAAGAAAGCGCCTGGTCTGCGGGTCTGAGCTGGACGGGGGCTGCCTCACTATTGGGGACTGAGAGGAGCCAGTCTCCTCCCAGCAACAGGAAGTGATGTGCCGTGACCACTAGTGACACTTGACTCGCTGGAGGGGATATAAAAGCTTTCGAGTTCAGGTTCCTTCACATCTTTCTCAGAGCTGGGTGTTTCTCACAGTAATAAGCCTATTATTCTCTTAAGAGGAAGAAAACTATCCCCAAGTAGGAACTGCTTTCCCCTTCTGCTGTGTCCAGTCCTCTGCATCCTTTTGAGTCTGGAGACGGGATGGCTGTGTCCTAGAACAGTGGGGCGTGGCTGCCCGACATCAGAGCGCTCCAGGCTGTCGGACACCCCTGCCCCCGCAGGACCAGGCCAGTTTCTCTGTAATTCTTGGATTCAGCATCCGCATTTTTTCAAAGCCCTCAGGAGTCCTAATGCGAAGCTTAAAGTAAACCATAGTCCTCAAATGCAAAGGTTTTGATAAAAAAAAAAAAAAGGCCAAAGATTTAATTGGAAAAGTGTATTTTTTTCAAATTCACGTAACATAAAAGCTACCAAGGGATTCCCCTCCCCCCGAACTTTCCATTAATAAAAAACAAATTTATACTGAAAACAGTAATGAGAAAATTCAGCCCAAAGAAGAATTTTCCAGAAAGTTAGGGCAAGTGACAAAAAAAAGCCTATCATTGAAAAAAACTGCTTTTCCAGGAATTGCCTTTTAAATCTGTTTGCAGTGAATGTCTCATTGCAAAGATGGATAAACAGCATTTGCCAAAAAGCCCCACCTCCGGCTGCTGCTGAGAAGCTTGGTGTCGGTGTCGAGTGGTGGAAATGCCCACGACAGAGTTAACTCAGGCTGACTCAATGCGGGCTTTAAAGAAAAAAACGAACAAATGCTTAACAGTAAGAGTCCCCGTGGGTAACAAAATGAGTAGCAGCAAAGTGACTAGCTGAAAAGGACTGTCTTGATAGCAAGGTCTGAGGGCTCATCCTGCAAACACAACTTTCTAAATCAACCTTCCTTGTGATGGCAAGGAAGCGGGTCTCCCTTAGATGATACTATGCTCTGCATGGGCCTGACCACCTCTCATCAGATGATACTACATTCTGCATGGGCCTGACCACCTCTCATCAGATGATACTACATTCTGCATGGGCCTGACCGCCTCTCATTAGATGATACTACGTTCTGCATGTTCCTGACCGCCTCTCATTAGACGATACTACGTTCTGCATGGTCTTGACTGTCTCTCATTAGATGATACTACGTTCTGCATGGGCCTGACCGCCTCTCATTAGATGATACTATGTTCTGCATGGTCTTGACTGTCTCTCATTAGATGATACTACGTTCTGCATGGTCCTGACCGCCTCTCATTAGGTGATACTACGTTCTGCATGGTCCTGACCGTGTCTCCCATGAGATGGTACTACGTTCTGCATGGGCCTGACCGCCTCTCATTAGATGATACTACGTTCTGCATGGTCTTGACTGTCTCTCATTAGGTGATACTACGTTCTGCGTGATCAACTGTGAAAGGAGTGGGAACAGTGTCTTGGGACATATCAGTTACTGACCCAGCCTGAATGCGTCAAGTAATTGTTACTCCTTCGCTGTACTTTAATCTGGCACAAAACACTGACCTCACCCACAGCTTCACATCAGCCCTGTGATAAAGCAGAAATCCCTCAGGCCGCCATGCAAGCCCTTTCCTGATGAGGTCACACGTGCCTTCTATTGGGCCGGGGTTCTTATGCCTCCCGAGAAGAGGCTCAATCACAACGGGAGCCCAAGAGTCTCCCAAACTCTTCCGGGTTTTGCTTCTCTTCCACTGATGGGCTCTTCCTATAGGCTGAGCTCTCTTAAGCATGTACAGACTTTATCAAATAAGCTCCTAACCATAGACCTGGGAGGTGGGAGTTAGTACTCCGCCTCCCTCAGAACCTCCTGGCATAGCTGCAGGCTCCTCCTGAAGACACCAAGGTTTGCTCTCTAACGTGAACAATACCTATGCTCTCAGGTACCGAGTGGAGCAGAGGTGCAGGTAGATGCTATTCCTGGGTCACGTGGTTTCTTTGGATCCTTTTTACTGAGCATGTCTGTGAGGGCCTGGAGCTAAGCAACTCAGGGCAAGGCCGAGCTGGAACAGCTCCGCAGGAATGGGGGTGGCAATGTCCTCCAACATTTCTGTCTCACTGCTGAACTCAGAATTGGGTCGTGGCAGGACAGCGGTCATGATGGGGGTAACTTATGGAACAGCAAGGAAGGACCCTCAGATGCAAAGTGCAGCCCACCTCTCCGATGCCATGGCTGGCCCGTCTGTGTGTGCATGGCTTTTGTGCCTCATCCCTCTGCTGGAATGCCCTTCCTACTCCTCTCCCATGATCCAGTCTTGCCCTCCCTCCAAGGCCCACCTCAGATGCCACCTACTCCCCACCCCCCAGTCCTCCCCTACTTCTCCATCATGAGGTTAACTGCCTGTACTGGGTTGAATTGCCCCTCCCCACCCCATATAAGTCTAAATTCTAGCCACTGGTACTTATGAGGGTGACCTTATTTGCAAATAGTCTTTGAAAATGTAATTAAGCTAAGGATTCTGAGATGAGATCATCCCAGTAGGGTGTGTTCATGAGAGCTAGGAGACACAGGCACGCGGGGAAGCCATGTGAAGATGGAGGCAGAGGCTGATGCATCGACAAGCCAGAAGCACCAGGAATTACCAGGACCGAACGTGAGGAAGCGGCCTGGCAGACACTCGCTCAGAGCCTCCAGAGGGCATTGTCCCTGCAGACACCCCGCTCTGGACTTCTGGCCTCCAGAACAGTGAGAGAATATACATCTGTGGTTTCAAGCCACCCGGTCTGTGGTGCTTGGTTACTGTAGCCACAGGAAACTACTACCCTACCTTTCTCTGCACTCTCCATCATCCCACCTGACTTCCTCTTGAGACCCATCAAATGTGACTCCGAGTTTTACTTCTCACGTCCACGTCCACCTTCTCCTGGCAGATCCAGCAGGTACCCTCGGGTCCCTCACAGGCCTTCTGCAGCGCTGATGCTCTGACAATGTCTGCAGGGCGTGCACAGGGAGTTGGAGCAGACGGGTTCATGCTCTGAAAGGGACTGGAATAACTCGGAAGAAGGCTTGGCCTCCGTGTGGCTCTTCCCTCCATGGCGGGAGCCAGCCCAGTTCTGAGGCCCCTTTGTCACGTCAAGACTTTGGGGTGCCCTTGTCTCGCTAGTGCACTGCAGGCAGCCCTGGCTGAGGGGCTCCATCCCATGCCTCCTGCTGTCCTTATTGGAAACTTTGCCCATTTTTCAAATGATCTCCCCAAGCCCTGCCTTCACCAGACGCGCTGCAGGCTGAGGCCAGGGGCCCCGACTTCTTCTTTGAATTTCCATAGCTCGGTACTGATGACATAACAATGTCCAGCCCTTAAGGATTGGTCTCCAATTAGCTTTTTAGGATCATTCTGTCTTATTTGTTCATTCTGGCTGCCCCTCCCCTGGCCTAAACTCTCCACTGCCAGTCAGTGATGCCAACCTCCTGGTTATGTGTTGAATTGCTCCCCTCCCTGTCCCCTCAGATTCATGGCCGTTTTTGGAGAGAATATATTTACAGGGATAATCCAGTTACAGTGAGGTCATCAGGGTGAGCCCTAGTCTGCTAGGACTAGCGTCCTTATAAGAAGAGAAATCTGGACAGAGACCAGCGCGAGGGAAGGTGATGTGAAGACACAGGGAAGACAGCTGCCTACAAACCAAAAAGAGCGGCCTGGAGCAGGCTTCCTCAGCCCTCCACAGGAAGCAGTCCTGCTGACACCTTGATCCTGAACTTCAAGTCTCCAGAACTGTGAGACAAGCTCTGCTGTTTCAAACACCCCCTCCCTCCCCAGTCTGTGTACTTTATCATGGCGGCGAGAGCTGACGAATATGCTGGAGTTCTCAGACACCAGCCCTCCCTCCAGCCTTTGCATGTGCTGGATGCCCGTCCACGCTACGCATGGAAAAGCTCAACTCTTGTTGAGCACAGTTACGTGGGAGGCTCTGTGCTGGGAGGTTTACGTACACGACCTCATTTAATTCTCATAACAACACGGTACCTGGGAGTTTCTTTTCATAAAAAGAAGTGTTGCATGTGCTGGTTGGCCTGTACTGACATTATCAATGGAATTCGCCTGGCTGAACCAAGAAGAGCAGTTACATGCTTTCCTGATGTCCCAGTGACCATGTGGGCACCCCAGCCTGGTCCAGCATGACACCGGGCCTCTCTTGGTCACCTGATATTGGATGGGTGGGACTTCGAAGACAGTAAGAGAAACCATTTTTGTGATTTAGAGGAAGCTGTTATGGAAAAAGGAGATCCATGAGATGCCCAGTTTGAAAGCCTCTTACTCCACATGACACTGGGGTGTCTGTGAAAGAAGGGAAGTGGATGGCTTGTAGGTCAAGTGTTGAGAACGGTGCTGGGCACGTGCGAAGCCTGTGTAACTGCTGGCTGCTATTATCAGTTTTGCTCTGAGAAGTCTCTGCCGGGGGCGCGTGTCACAAACATTAGGTTTAGCTCCTCCCTTGCGTATGCGCGCTGACCCTATAGTTTATACCAGTGATGGCGAACCTTTTGAGCTCAGCGTGTCAGCATTTTGAAAAACCCTAACTTAACTCTGGTGCCGTGTCACATATAGAAATTTTTTGATATTTGCAACCATAGTAAAACAAAGACTTATATTTTTGATATTTATTTTATATATTTAAATGCCATTTAACAAAGAAAAATCAACCAAAAAAGTGAGTTCGCGTGTCACCTCTGACACGCGTGTCACCTCTGACACGCGTGTCAGAGGTTCGCCATCACTGGTTTATACGATCCCAGTCATCCACTGCAGGGTAAAGTGGGAACCATTTTGAAAGAATAGTGTAGCAAGTAAAGGAAGGTGACACAATGCCGGCTGCTTCCTCCCAGGCCCGAATCTGTGGCTACACACTTTGCGGCTCTAGCTCAGTACAGTGATGCTCAGTGAGCATCTAGGTTCTTACGTGTGACCCCCAAACCTCTCAGGTACACGCCAGACCTCCTCACGGCCGCAGAGGGACCCCTCTTCTGGCCCCCCCCCTCTGCAGGTGCATGTGTGTGCTCTGCACCACAAAACCCGTGTCCACACGTTGCCATTCAGTGGTTCTCCAGACAGTGTGAAGTAAGCTGGGAGTTGCTGGGGAGTTTCTGAAGAGACCGAGATCAGAAACTTTGAAGGACAATCCAACCTTATCAATCATCTTGGCCAGGAAGCCCATCTTCCTTGACCTGGAGTTTATCTTCCAAGAAAAAACACTTAGCAAGCGCCATTTGTATCAGGCACCTGCTAAGCGCTCAGAATCTCATCGAAGCTGCCTCACTCTTCCATCCTCAACGACATGCGCCGGCCGCTTGTTTATTCCTCCTCACAATTCTGTACAGCAGACACAGCTATTTCCTCCACAGAGGAGGACTGCTAGGATAATGTTGTGCACACAGACATCAGGGCTTCGACACACACAGGCCTGCGACCCGTAAGCGGGCTTCTCGTGGCGTGACTGGAATCAAGAAATCAGCACCCCATTGCAACTCTGTGGGCAGAAGCCTTGGTCGCTCTGACCTTCTCCTGGAGGAGGGGAGAGGGCAGCTCCGTTGCCATGCCAACCTTCCTGAGTGACAGACTTCCTCACTGGGCTGAGGGCTCACACCTGGGCTCTAAGGAACAGAAATGCTCCTGTTTGTCTAACCAACACCTTACAGGGAAAGCAAACTCAGAGTGGGCCTGAGTCCGAGAATCAGCAGTGAATTACCAAAAGTCAACAGGGTCTCCTCCTTTCTCATCTTTGCTCACAATCTGCTTTTTATTCCTTTGAAAGTAACGAATTGGCAGGAAATGCAGGAAAAAGCAACAACAGACTCAGAGGCAGCCCTCGGCTAGTGACAGTGCAGGCCCTCCTCTGATTCCCGAGGGGAGACGCCTTCACATTCTGCGGTGAGGACAGGACAGTCCTGAGTAATTAAGGGGCCGGGATCCTGGTGCTGTAAACCCGCCACTGAACGTGGAGGCCCTCACGGAAACTTGGTGACACAAGGCTAGAGGCCACCGTGCAGAAGACAGCCTCTCCTCGGCTGGTGACGAGGTTGTGTCCTCATCCCACTCTCCGCATTTGTCACGGGAGACCCCTAAGTCAGAGAGAGAGGTGGCTTCGGTTTGAATCTGCAGCTCTTAGAAGACCTGATAAAACCCCGGAACACTCATTTGAAAGAATACATGCACCCCTCTGTTCACTGCAGCGTTATTTCCAATAGCCAACATTCGGTAGCAGCCCTAACCCTAGCCCTAACCCTAACCTTGTAGTCCCTGTTCGACTCTGATGTTCAGCAGAAAAGCTCCAAGGAAAGCCAGCCACCTCGTGAAACTCCCGAGCAACCCCATTTAGAAGCTCGGTCCTGTCGCTTCTTTTCTACCCACAGCTGTCATCTGAGCAGTCCTCACTGCAGAGCCCTGACAGTGCCCAGAAGAAAGGGCAGCGCCGGCGAACACTGCTGGGTCTGCAGGTGTGCGCTTGGGGAAGGAGCCATCGTCCTCTGGCTCACCCGCCAGGTCCCCGGTTCAGTGAACGGACTGTGCTTGAGATTTGGCACCAGGGACACATCCCCTCGACAGGGCCGAGGAGGGAACGTCCCTACCCAGCCCCATCTTATGCAATGACTGACTCAGGGGCCAAGTGTTTGGTAATGAAAGCAACAGTGATAATGAGGGTGATTGTCCTCTCCATTACTTTTCTTTGAAAGCATCAAAAGTAAAAAGGAAGTCAGCCAAAGGCCATTGCCCCCACCTCTTAATGAAGAGACTCCTAGCTATGCTGTAGGTATAAATAAAAAGCATGATGTGATAGAGCGAAAGAAAAGCACAAGGCCAGGCGGACCGCAGGCCCTCACTAATGAAAAGAAAACTTACGGAAGAATCGGAACTTATTAGGCACTTTGAAGGATGAATTCCTCAAAAAATTAAAAATGGAATTGCCTTATGATCCAGGGATTCCACTTCTGGGAATATATCCCCAACCCCAAAATACCATTCGAAAGAATATATGCACCCCTAGGTTCACTGCAGCATTATTTATAATAACCAAGGTTCGGAAGCAGCCCCAGTACCCCTCAGTTGATGAGTGGATAAGAAAACGGTGGCACATTTACACAGTGGAATACTACTCAGCCATCAAAAGAAGGAAATCTTAACTTTTGTGACTGCATGGGCCTGGAGAGCATTATGCCAAGTGAAATGAACCAGCCAGAGAAAGGCAAATACCATATGATCTCACTTATATGTGGAATCTAATGAACAAAATAAACTAACAAATGAAACAGAAACAGACTCATAGATAGAGAACAGGCTGACAGCTATCTGAGGAGAGGAGAGTTGGGGGGCTGGGTGAAAAAGGTGAAGGGATTAAGCAAAAAAAAAAAACCCCAGAAAAAACAAAGACACAGTCAACAGTAGGGTGACTGCCAGAAGGAAAGGGGGTGGGGGAGGTGGAAGAGGGCAAAGGGGGAATAAATGGTGGTGGAGATACTTGACTTTGGGGAGTGAGTGCAGGATGCTGTATGCAAATGATGTGTTATGGAGTTGTCCACCTGAAACCTGTATGGCTTTATTAACTAATGTCACCCCAATACATTCAATTAGGAAGAGAGAGAGAGAGAGAGAGAGAGAGAGAGAGAGAGAGAGAGAGAGAGAGAACACACGAGAGTTGAAACATGCCTTCTTGACAAGGGCAAACTTGAAAGTTCCCTTTTTGATCTGAGTGGCCACCGCCATGTGCCATGTCATAATTATTATACTGTAAGGCAGGGAAACAAATTCTGAAAATGCAAGAAATATTCACCCTAGAAGATAGTTCTTGACTTCTGGACTCCCAGTTCTTTCAACTCAACATGAGAATTGCTGGCAGAAAAACAACTGTGGCTTTGGCACCAAGTAAAATGCTGAGAGCCAGGGTGTGGGGGCCTCCTCATCCCCGGACTTAGGAAAGAATGGCTTTATCTTCACTAGCAGATCTGAGCTGGAGAAGAGGAGTGGAATAGACCGCAAGTGCAAAACAAGGGACCCATAAATATCACGTAGCCTCAGCATGTTTTCAAAACATCCCAGCCACCCCAGAAGTACATGGCCGCTCCAACACCTAGGGCAAACCCAGGGCATCAGAAAGACTTCTGCTTGTCGTGGAGGAGAGGTTGAGGGCGGAGAGAGGATAGGGGCAAATCATCGTAGCAATTCCCTCATTTTCCCAAAGATTAACGGAAGGGATTCTATTGGCCATCTGGAAAAAAATCCAGCTATCTGTAGGGCAGGCTGACCTGTCAGTCCTAAATATATATATATATATATATATATATATTTGCAACAACATTTTTTTTGCTTAAAATAATAAACAAGGACTATGGCTGCATTTAGTTTTTCTCTCACATTTGTGTTACCTTGGCCCTGAGGTTATTAATGTTAGGTCGGAGGGAGCCCAAGTGGCCAATGGCATCCCCAAGTTAGGTACCAAGGACACAAGTTACCATACATTTTTCTATGGTTCTCATCACTGTGCAAGTTCATTCTCCTTCAGGTCACAGACTCTGAGCCATCAGACTGTTCTTTGGAGGTAAACAGCCATCTACGTCTTCCTCTGAGAACTGGAGAGCCTCAAGGACCCAGACTTGGCGAGAACAGCTGTCTTCAGTGCCTTCCATCCCCCCCCCACCCCCGCCGGCCCGCACATTTTTGTTCTCAAGAAAGCTGTGTCTTGGCACGGGCACCCTTTGCAAGTAACACATCCCTCCCTCACTGCCTGTGGCCTGTCAAGAGCAATGAGAGATGCCGGTGTTTTTAAACTCAACTCCACATCCTTCTACAATGTGAAATTTAAAAATATGCTCTGGAAACTCAACAGGGGCTCTCCCCTCTTCCACTCCACACCCCCACCACACCAGCCGCTGTGTTTTATGACCTTCACGATGGGGTTTGCCAACCACCTTCTCCAGGGGCGGCAGGCCGGCTTATTTTGTGTTTGTTTGTGTTATTTTGGTTTGTCTCTAGGTGGCTCTCCAAACGACAAGCCAAATCCATGATTTTGCCCTTTTCTACAAACTTAGCTGACAGCAAGACAAAAGGATACTTCAACCCAGCAAGAGGCCATGCTTTTGTTCATGTAAAGAAATGGTCAATGGTTTCTCTTCTGGGAGGTAGTCGGGGGTGCTTATCCCCCCAAATCAGCTCTTGGCTTTTTTCAGGGGGTGGGAGGCTTTGTTTTTATCTGCACCAAGACAGAAGATGTAAACACAAGCTGTGGAAAAACAAAACAAAACCACAAGCAGTGACATATGATTATAAAGTAGTGATATGGGTGCCAGAAATGACACAGAAAGCTGTCTCCTTGCTCTGTAACTACCCTTCACATGTCGTCATTAAAGCATGAAGGCAAATGGGGGAACTTCGATGGCCTGGGCAGGCAGGGGAAGGCACAGGACTGGCCTTTCCCTGGAGAGGGTCCACAGGATGTATGGGGTGGTGACGCGGCACCCTCTGAAGTGCCTGCCACCTTGCCTCACTCCTAGGAGGTGATGAAACCACGTGCAGTTGACTCAATCCGTGTGTCCTCAGCTGAGAGACAGCTCGGAGCATCCCAGGGACTCTCACATGCCCGTGGAAAGCACTGCATTGCTGTTCCAGGGAGACACCTTACTTACAAGCCCCAGGAGTCAGGGATTGTGCAACAGGGATGTCCTCCCTCTGCCACTCGAAGATGGCAGCGGCATGGCTGTGCTGCCTTGGAAGAGGTTAGAAATGCAGAGGCCAAGGCCGGCATTCCCTCAGGCTAGGGAGACATCGCTGAAAAGGTAGATTATCTGTAAGCTTTCACTAGTGATGTTGACTGAACAGCTGGGTGGGGGTTGCCTATGTATGGGGTGGGATAGGTAAAAGTAAACTGGGTTCCCCAGTTAAATGAATGTGATCTTGCTAGTTCATTGGGTTTCATCAAATACTGCTGTTTCTGCCTTAGCCAGTATTCATGGGTCAGGAATCTCATGATTCTATCTAATACCACACTTCTAGAATTTTTGCTTCCTGTTGCCCCAAATTTAAGCTCTTCTTGGAGATCCTGGTTTATACGGGAGGAATGCTTCGCCAGGGGGCCCAGCAGTGGTCCCACTGAATCAGCAGCTGAGGCTGCCATCTGATCAGTTGGGGCTCCTCATGTCACTGAACCAAAAGGAAAAAAGGGGACTACCTGTGAAATCACAAAACATACATCTTTGTCTCTGCCCCAGTTCCTGGCACAGAGCTCCAATATCCTTGTAATGTCCTGAGTGATAAGAGCACTTAGGAGCATCTTTGATTCTGCTATGTGGCCTTTGTCCCCGGTTCCTGACTCAGCTGCTAAATCCCTTGGCCTTTCCTGGGTGATAGGGGTGTCTTTTGTTCTAATAGGGTGACTTCGTGGGCTCCTGGAAAGCTTCAGGATAGGGGCTGGTCACCAGAAAACCAGGCCATGAATAGAAACATGGCATTTCCAGCCTCTTACTCCTGCCCCCCTGTCATCCTCTGGGAAGGGAGAAGGGCTGGAGAGCTAACAACCCAGTAGAAAAATGCTTCAGGGGTTGTGCAAGGGGGAGAGAGAGAGAGAAAGAATAATTCAAAACAACAACTAATAGGGTAAGGACAAATTTTGGTGAGACATATTTTGACGGACTATCATGTTTTCCAGAAATATCTCACATTTTTGTGCAAGGCAACTTTGGTTTTTGTTGCTGATTACAGAGCAGCACTATACATTCCACTGTGTGGTTCTCTTTTGTCTTTTTTCCTATTTACCAAGTGTACTGGGTAATAATGCGGAGTTTTTTCAATAGATGGAGTTACACATATGTTGATATATATGTGATTTGATATGTATGCTATTTTGTTGTATTAACAAGAAGCTTCAAAACTTCATATGTCAAATTTGCTGAAGGTGTTAACATCATAGATATTTTTACACTTAAAAATGTCGAATTTCGTGCCAAAAAAAGAGCATTTGCGGGAAGTTATAATTCATTACTTTATTTTGAAGAAAAGTGCTGCTGAATATTTCGGGAAGCTTATGGTGAACATGTTCCATCTCAAGATCTTGTGAACACTGGTTTAAACGCTTTAAAAGTGATGATTTCAATGTGAAAGACAAAGAAAGTCTAGGTCAACCGAAAAAGTTTGAAGACCAACAATTACAAGCATTATTGGATGAAGATGCGTGTCAAACTCAAAAACAACTTGCAGTAAGATTAAACATTGCTCAGCAAATAATTTCCAATCATTTACAAGCAATGGTAAAGATTTTAAAGGAAGGAAAATGGGTGCCACATCAACTGAACGAAAGACAAATGGAAAACCGAAAAGTCATCAGTAAAATGTTGCTTCAGTAGCATGAAAGAAAGTCTTTTTTGCATCGAATTATGACTGGCGATGAAAAGTGGATTTATTTTGTGAATCCCAAATGCACAAAATCATGGGCTGATCCAGGTCAACTATCAACATCGACTGCAAGGCCAAATCACTTGGGAAAGAAGACAATGCTCTGTGTTTGGTGGGATCAGGAAGGTGTGGTGTATTATGAGCTTCTAAAACCAGGTGAAAACATTAATACTGATCGCTACTGATAACAAATAATCAATCTGAACCACGCTTTGATCATGAAACGACCAGAATGTTCTAGAAGACACAGCAAAGTAATCTTGCTTCATGATGACGCACCATCACACACTTCAAAACCAGTTAAAGACATGTTAAAAGATCTTGCCTGGGAAGTATTAACCTACCCGCTGTATTCAGATGACCACTAGTTCCAATAAATGGCACACACACTTTCTGAGCAGCACTTCAAAACATACGAAGAAGTGGAAATTGGGTCTCTGAATGGTTTGCCTCAAAACAAGAAAAGTTCTGTTGGGACAGTATTCACAAATTACCTGAAAGATGGGGGAAATGTGTAGCTAGCAATGGACATTACTTTGAATAAAACACTTTTGATGTTTCTCTTGAAATTATCATGTTTTCTTTGATTACGAAATCTGCTATTATTAACCGGTATACCTAGTACAGGGGGAAAACAAGAATAAAAGCAATTCAACAGAGAACATATATATATACAATGGTGTCTAAATTTCAGACTTGACAAAACAAAACTTTAGTATTTGAATTAATCTGGGAGTACTCTGTTATTGAGTACAACCAGGGTTCAAAGTCATTGAAGAAAAAAAAAGCTATGTCCACATTACTGATGCAGAGCGATGCTTTGTCCCCGGTCACACACACAGCAGTTAACTAACATGACAGGGGACAGGGTGTCTGCCCCCTGGTTCTAACACTCTCACCAGCTTCACAACCTTGACATTTGATCTTTTGTGACTTGGCAAGCAGAGCTAGGAGAGCAGTAACAGAAGCAACCTGGTGGCGAAAGCTCTCTTGTGTTTTGTAAGAGTGGTCTGCTTTCTTCTGTTCAGTCAATATTTGATGAGTGCCTACTATGTGTCAGAAACTATACTAGGTGTGAGGGAATAAACAAAGTCTCTACCTTCATTGGAGCTTACTGGAGATTAAAAAAACATTGTATCAGACTTTACACATGTATTTAAAAAAATCTATGGATATTTGAATTCTTAATTATTCATGGAGATGAATAAAATAATATGGAGATATCTTGTTGAAAAGTAAAAAAAAACACAACCCTCCCCCCCCCAAAAAAAACACACAAAAACCCCAATCATAGTAGTGGGTGCTAAAGTCCGGAAATCCATCCTTCTATATATCTAGGCTCTCCATCTGCCTGTGCATCTTCTTCCTGCAATTCACTCATCCATTTGCTCCAGTGATGCTAGATGAGATGGCAGAGCTCTCTGCAAAGGCGACAAAGCCACGAGCTGCAACTTGGTGAGAGAATGGTGGTATCAGTGGGGTTGGCTGAGGCGAGAATTCCCAAGAAAGGGAGCAGCAAATGCAAAGAACCTGAGCTGGGGGAGAGCGCATTCCCTTTGCTCCCAGGCTGCCATTAAGGTACACGTCACCATCATTCACCCGTGAGAGACTCGCCATGCATGCGTTCACCTCTTCCCTTCCCCTTATCATGATGACCAGCAGCGTTCACCTCTTCTCTTCCCCTTATCATGACCAGCCACCCGCGTTCACCTCTTCTCTTCTCCCTTATCATATGACCAGCCACGTTCGAGGTCGAACCTGTTTCCTGAGCTGTGTCCTGGGGTGAAGGAGCTGCGGCCGAGTCCAGCTGCCCCACAGTGGGCATGCAGCAGGAGCAGGAAATAAACTCGTGGGTCCTCGGCCACTGATAATTTGCGTTGTTTCTCACAGCATAAGCTGGCCCACCCTGACCGATACAGAAAATCGCACTCTCTTCACTGCCAGACTCCGCAAATCCTTGACAAAACTGCTGTGTCGGCCTCTCAAGATGAGATGGGGATGAGTGCACTGCCTTTCCCGGTCCTAATGCCCAGCGATCTCTTCACTGAAGCATCTGCTGGGGTTGAACGGCTGTTCCAAAGAAGACAAGTAAACGGTGCTCGTGTTTCTCCGATGAGATTGAAAGCCCCCAGCGTACACCCCGGGACGAGCATAGTGCCCAGCACAGGATGAAGTTCAACGACAGCTTGCTGGAAATAAAAAAAGCTTTCATCCATCCCTGCCACCTCCATGTCCACCCTGTGAATGATTCATTTCTCTATTTGCAGTACCAGTTTCTTGCTTTGGGGACCAAGTTAAGTACTTGATGCCTCCTGCTCAAGTCGAATGAGATCCAGCCTGGTTGTGGAACTACCATTGACCTCTACAGGTGCACCCTTCCCGGAGGCAAGAGCTGCGTGAGGACCAATTCCCAGACGAGCAGGGGAAGGTAAACGCACAGGATTCCAAAGCTGACAACTGGGCTGGAATCTCTGGGCAGCAGAGATGTTTTAAGGCCTGTGCTGATTTTAGAAAATTCTACCAGGTCTTCAGTTATTAGAACACTTTCTGAAGCTCTTCAAATGGGATGACAATAGCTTCTTAAAAGATGGGGTAGCCCAGCCGGTGTGGCTCAGTGGTTGAGCATCGACCTATGAACCAGGAGGTCATGGTTTGATTCCCGGTCAGGGCACATGCCCAGGGTTGTGAGCTCAATCCCCAATGTGGGGGGGTGCAGGAGGCACCTGATCCATGATTCCCTCTCATCATAGATGTTTCTATCTCTCTCTCCCTCTCCCTTCCTCTCTGAAATCAATAAAAATATATTTTTTAAAAAGATGGGGTGCTGAGGGGGAAACAGTGCTGCCACAGGGAAAGCCATTGTAGGAGAGAGAGGACCCAGTGTTCAGAAGAGAAGGGAGCAGCGTGGTGGCCTCCAGCTCCTGCTCCTGCCCAGACCTCGGCCTGTGATTTCCGCTGCCCTGGGCTCCAAGGGGGCGGCCCTGAGCGAGCAGCACAGCGGCCCTGCAGCGAGTGGGAGGACAGGAAAAGTCAAACCACAGAGTGGGCTTCTGGGCTGTGGCGCAGTGGCCACTGTCCTTTCACTTGAGGGGGCTCCGGAGGCGGGGGAGGCCGGGAGGCGGGTGTGAACGTGAAGGCCCTGTCACGGTTTCCGTGGTAAACCATGGGCTTTCCAGACCTTCAGTTCCACAGCCCACCCCACTGTGGCCTCCCGCCCAACGCCTCTCCGCTGCCCGTTTCACTGAGGAGGCAGGCACTTGGTCCCCTTCTCACTGAAAAGGGAAAGCTCTTCTCAAGTCGGATTTTGATTTGTAAGCGATTAAGGAAAAATAAATAATAAAATTAGAGCTTCATGGGTCCAGAGCTTTTTCTTAAGGTGGCATTTAATGGGCCCTTCCATGGCCTGGCACTGGGGTCAACATTTTTCATCATTCTCTCTCCATGGGGTGGGGAGGGCAGGACACCAGAGAGAAAAGTGACCTCCAGGCCAAAGTTGTTGGGCTTCGAGCAGAAGGCGTGTGACGTGATTGGCAGTTTCACTGAGCTGATGTCTGACACTGAGGACTGGAAGTGATGGGAGGGAGGTGAGGTGGGAGGCTCGATGGGATCGGAGTCATAGAGCGATGGGCTGCAGATGAGATGGGGCTGGCAGGCAGCGAGGCCAGGGCAATGCCAGAGGAGGGAGGACGAGGGCCTGGAGTGAGGCGCAGGGCACGGGACAGTTTCCTGGTCGGAAGTCGCTGGAGAGACAGTGGGATTCAACTGGCAGCAATGGCTTCACCTCCCTTTCTGCCTTTCACCTTTCGCCTACTCACCGCTGTGGGAGCTCCGCTGGGTTATGGAGGTTAGCATTCAGGGCTCGGTTTGGCAGAAAATGAAAACATCTGGCACTTAGTAGAAATAGATGTGAGAGACATGCGACGAGGAAATGTTAACCTGGGACAATCCAAGGATAACCTCTCTTCCAGGACGTCTGAATCACCAAGAATGAAAAGCGATGCTGTCGAAGGACACGCGGACTGTAAGATGGGGAGGTGGGGAGGCAAATTTCAGAGGCCCCTTTAAATACCCGAGGTAAAACTGGGCTACAGCCTCCCGGGACCCATAGTTTATCTTATAATGTTTCCTTCAGTTTGTCCTGCAGTCTTTCCACTGGCTCTACCAAGAAAGCCTAGGTCACATCCGGGCCCAGACCTAGGAGGCCCCATGCAGCAGGAACGCATAGGCATAGGGTTGGGCAAACTGGGTTCAAATCCTACTTCACTGCCTACTCGTGCTGCGGTTTTAGGCAGGGAAGCCACCCAAGCATTGGCTTCCCCATCTTCACACTGAGAATAAAAATACCAATGACGGTTGTTGTGTGGATCGAATTACATAAATATAAAAATGTTAGCCCAGAGCCTGGCAAATAACCAACACGGAGTAAATTCAACCCATACGAACCAAGCTCATGGGCAGTGGCATTTGGGCGCCCTGGTAGGCTCCCAAAGGGCTCGTGACCCAGCAGAGCTGCCCCACTTAGATTCTCTCTGGAGAGAGGTGGGCAGCCACAGTTCCTTGTGGTCAGGAAACAGACTGGGCCAAGGTGCATGCAGCACAGAGCTGGACACATGCAGGTGCGTTTCAGGTGGTGCTGTAACAGCACATTAGTGCCTCACCAGAGGCAGGGGGCCCATAAAATAACCCTGGGCTTCCCCTGTCCCCTCCCCCTCTAACCTCTAGGCCTGTCCCATCTGTGCATGGCTGGAGGTACAGTAGTTCCTTTGTTGACACTGGGCCACTTAACTGCCCACATCCGGTAGTGGGACAGTGGGCTGGCCGGGGACTGGTCACGGGGTTCCCCTCATAGAAAGGGCTGTGGGTGCACACACTAGCTTTTGAGAAAGGAAAAGACCCTTCTTTCCTCTGAGCTAGTCTAATAATGTTCCACAAAGGAAAGAAATAGTCTTCAAAAGCTTGTCTTGACTGTTTTTGCACATTAAGAATTTAAGAATCAGCTGTACTTTAAATATCCCCTGGGGATATTGACTGGCACAATTATACAGTAATTTGGAGGAGAAATAATAACTTCACAATTGAGTCTTCCCATTCATGAATATGGTGTTCCATTATCCAAGCCTTCTTTTATTTCATATTTAATTAAAGCTTTCTCTATAAAGTCTGAACATTTAAAAAGATTTATTCTTATATTTTTAATGATTTTGTTTGCTACTGCAAACTAGATATTTTTCCTTATTTTTATTTTTACATTTAAAAACTGTTATTTCCAACTTTTATTTTTTCTTTTTCTACTCACCTTGATGTATTTTAATTTTGATTCTCTATATTTTTTAGTTAAATGATTGATTCATGTATTATCACTCTCTTTTATATTTTAACAATTGCATTTTAAAATAAAATCTAACATGGGCTAGTTTTAAAATTTTATATCTAACAGTAAAACAAGAGATCCCATTTTTAAATAGTAAATTTATTTTTAATAATATGGTTGGAACTTTTGCCACAGTTATATTTAAAGTTTTTTGAAAACAAAGATACAATTTATACATGGAATTATCTGTAGCTGAATAGAAATTAAGGTAGAAGTTTCATAAGTGAGATATAGGGTGTGTATCTCAATTGTGCAATGACATGTCATAAGAATACTTTTGTGTCTATGAAAGTACTAATGTTGCATCACCTGCATATGAAGTAATTACAACTTCATCTATTTTGAGGTTAATACAAGATTGTCATTTCTCCTTTAATGGCGTTTTCTTTGAATTATGTTTCATAACCCTTTAGCCTATTATGATTTGATCTGGTCAGGAATAAGAAACCCATTGATAGAATACAAATGACTATATTTCCCTGAAATTTTAAGATTGCCCAAATTCGAATCATTTTGCTTACAGAAAATCAAAATGTCAAAAATTTTAAATGTAAAAAAATCCTTCTCATCAATGCAAATTAAAACAATGAGATATCACCTCATACCTGTCAGAATGGCTATCATCAATAAATCCACAAACAACAAGCTTTGGTGAAGATATGGGAAAAAGGGAACCCTTGAGCACTCTTGGTGGGATTGCAAATAGGGGAAAACAGTATGGAGTTCCTTCAGAAAATTAAAAATGGAACTGCCTTATAAATACCCAATAATTCCATGTCTGGGTATTTACCTAAATAAATCCAAAACACTGGTTAAAAAAGATATATGAAGCTTTATATATTCAGTGTAGTATTATTTATAATAGTCAAAATATGAAAGCAATTTAAGAATCTCAACATATGATTGGATAAAGAAGA
Source organism: Myotis lucifugus (assembly GCF_000147115.1). Lineage (NCBI taxonomy): Eukaryota > Metazoa > Chordata > Mammalia > Chiroptera > Vespertilionidae > Myotis > Myotis lucifugus. The sequence continues at coordinate 404,222 of NW_005871553.1, read as the reverse complement.
TGTGGCACATATAAATAATGAAATATGACTCATCCATAAAAAAGAATGAAATCTTACCACTTGAAACAACATGAATGGACTTAGAGGGTATTATGCTAAGTGAAATAAGTCAGACAGAGAAAGACAAATACTATATGATTTCACTTATAAATAAAATATAAAAAACAAAATAAATGAACAAACAAAATACAAACAGACTCATAGTTACAGAGAACAAATTGATGGTTGCTAGAGGAGATGGGGCTTGGGGTCTGGGAAAAGTTAAAGGGATAAATTGGTAGTCACTGGGATGTAAAGTACAGCATAGGGAATATAGTCAGTAATCCTATATAATAAAAGGCTAATATGCAAATTGTCCCCTTGGGAGTTTGACCGCCCGCTATGATGTGTGCTGACCAAAAGGGGGTGGCACAGAATGAAGGAAGGCCCTGGCCAGCAGCCAGAAGGCTCTGATCAGCCCTGATCGCCGGCTAGGCCTAGGGACCCTACCCATGCACGAATTTCGTGCACTGGGCCTCTAGTACAGTAATAACTATGTACGGTGCCAGGTGGATACTAGGCTTATCAGGGGGAATCACTGCATAAGTGATATAAACGTCTAACCACTATGCTGTATACCTAAAACTAATATAATACTGAATGTCAACTATAATTGAAAAAAAGTTACTTAAGGACAAAAAAAAAACCCTTTTCTCATCAATTTTAATTATACCCCTCTTATTTTTGTTATAAGCACTTAATGTACAGCTATTAAAAGTTAAAAAAATAAGTTTAAATTTTTCATTTTTCTGATATCATTACTTTTTTATCCATTGCCTACAAAATTGGTTACAAAATGTAGAAAATAGTTTTAGAAATTTATTCCTTATACATGCAAATGGAATAGATTTGTAGGTTCTAATAAAAATTCTCAAAAATTAAACTCAGTATCTGTAAAATCTTTGGAATTCCACGAATTAAAAAAATATATATTTCAAACTATATTTAAACATAGTCAAAGTAAAACCAAAAAACTTCCCATGAATCAATTCTCAAACAGTGGGAAAATTCTAGTTATATTTAAAAATTATAAATTATAATTATGAAGTTTTATTCTTTCCTCATTGCAGACAATTTGAAACTATAGAAAAATATAAAGAGAATAAAGTTTTGGGTAAGTAGTGGAATTTTATACAGATTTTGGGAGTAACCTCTATTTGGGGGTATAAGCTTGACAAGTGATGATTCCACCCCTGGCCTGGAGTAGGTGCCCTGAACAAGCCTGCAGGGAAGTGATCTCTAGAGCCACGATCTCTAGATTCCCCTTCCCTGGCCTTTCTCCACTCTGTGTCAGACCTTTCATGTGTCTTCCCAGCCCACATGAGCTTCTTCCTGTTCCTCACTAAGCTGCCCTGCATAGGAGCTTGGGTTCTGGGGCCAGTCTGCTTGGGTTTAAATGTCACCTCTCCACTTCACATTAGTGGAACGCTGGCAGGCCTCCGAGCCTCTCCTGGTGTCCTCATCTTTAAGGTGAGTATAATAATAGCACCTGTGCGGGATTCAGTTTTTGGCCTCATCTTCACTCCACTGCAGTAGTATTACACATCAATACTCCTGATGTGGCCGCCTGGTGGGCAGAGTGTACATCCCTGACCCCCGACTTTGGGTTTGGCCTTTGGACTTGTTTAGACAATATAATGTTAGTGTATGTGAAGCAAGCAAAGGCTTGAAGCAAACTCGTGAGTTGGGTGTGCCCTCTCACACTTCTGCCATCATCCTTAGAAGCATAAACCTTTAAGGTCCCAGAAGAATACTTCACATTGGAAATGCATGAACTTGACCTGTGTGGTGGATGCCCGTGCTCAGCTCAGCCCAGTTAGACCAACCAGAAACGAGATGACCTGCAGATGCATGAGCAAGAAGTAAATGCCTGTTTGCATTAAGCTACTGTATTTTTGAGAGATCTATTCTGTGTCATTTTTGTGACCTTAGCTGACTAATACAGTACCTGATATATAAGATGATTGTAAAGATAAAATTAGTTAACAGTATGTAAAGGGCATCGTGTTCATCACACAGTAACCGCTCAGTGAGAATTAGGTTTTGGTCTTTCCCAATCTTCTGTCATGCCCTGGCTTCCTAACTGCCTCCTCCCAGTGTGTGATTTTTCCAGTGTGTGACTCTCTTGTGAAAGGCACCCAGAAGTCCCTACAGTGGTCATGACCCCAGGGTGATTCCTCAGATAGAGCCCCACAGTCAGAGGGCTGATACCTATAAGTAGGACCCTCTATCATACCACCACTTCATAGTTTCTGCTAGCAAAAATGAGAACACTACTCACTTCAGAGACTCATAAAGAATTTAGAAATAATTTTTATTTCTACTGTCTTTTTCCTCACCAGTGCTCACCGGAGTAGTTCAGATAATCCCCTATTCCTGTGCATGGAGATTACTTTTTCAATGAAGCCAATGACCCAAGAAAAGAATATTTAACACAAGTAGAATGAAAGTTAATGTCAGCTTCCCATTTCTTAATAGTGCCCAAAAGGTGCCAGCGTTTGGTTTTAATGATTCACCTGAGTAATTGTCACTTGACAAATGGCCATGCGCTGGGAGGCAGTATTGTAGCTTTGTGACCAGAGCAGGTATGCAGGTGCGATGCAGGGACCGTGCACTGCACAGAGCTGCTGGGGCACCTCAATGAGGAAGACGTGCAAAGTGATAAACAGGGCCTCTGGGCCCGGCGAGGGCCAGGTCAATAACAGGTGCTATGTGAACTTGCATAAGCTAAGTGGGTCACTCCTTCCTCAGTGGCCAGCAGAGAAGGTGAGAGCGGGGCAGCCATGGGAGATTTTGTATTAATCAAACGAAACACATTTCATGAATAATTATGAATAAATATCCTGGTATGTCTGTTTCTATTTTATTTACTTGAATCACATTTAAGACGTTCTTTTGGCCAGTTTGTCACATTATTTTGTTTCAACGACAAGAAGAGCTATTGATCCTGTAGCATTATAATGGCCATTTTTTCTTCAAGATCCCTAATTCATAAAGTGAGTCTGGATTAAAGCTGTGCACTCAAATTCTAGTACAACTTGTGATTACCTCAAACAGAGACTGACAAGAGCTAAAACTTAGTAAACTAATTGTTTTTGAGATTTTAAAAATCTGACTTCAATTTGGTATGTTATTTAATATATTATGTTAATACTAGTTAATATTTTAATTAGCTCTTCAATAATTTTCATTACAAATACATTTTGAATGAGAAGGGTGCTGATTTATGCCTCACAGTAAACTCCAATTAGATAATCTTAAATCACTAATTAGATGTTTTCCTCTGGTTACCAATGACCTCCCATCACCTAATACACTTCCCAAATTTCAGTTCGCTCGGGAAAGGGGGAGAGGGGCAAAGCAAAAATAGGTTTAAAGTTGTTCATATGGAAAATAATAGAAAAAGTAATAAATAATAATAAAAGAATAAACTGTTTCACCCGCTCACAACTATAAACCTACTTCGCTATGAACTGCCAATTTCTTTTACCCAATTCTACTTTTCCCCCCATAAGCACATACCACTTTCCAAAATACTAGATCACTTACATGTTTCTTGAGTATTTTCTATCTCCCCTTGCTAGAACAAAAGCTCCATAAGAGCAGAATTCATTGTCTATTTTATCCCAAGTGCCTAGAATAGTGCCTGCCATACAGAGATGCTCAAAATGTTCACTGAATGAACAGTTACGTAACTAGCACTATCATCTGGTGGCAGAAACATCAAGGCCAAGAACCTAAGAAGAAACAATACTGTCCATGGATCTTACACACCACATCAAATGACAAATATAAATTTATACACCTCCATTAGTTTGCTGATTTGCTGAACTTGGGCCTTTGTAGTTCCTTCTGAGCAGCAGAGTAACAAAGAATGCAAGCTCTGAAACCTACCTGCCTGGGTCCTGGGTCCAGCTCTATCACTGCCAGCTCAGTGACCTTGGGAAACTGCATAACTTCCATGCGTACCTATAAAACAGAATAGCTTTTCAGCGTTGAAGCATCCAAGGGTCGAGTCCTTGGTCTCTTCTCTTTTCACATTCACTTTTTGGGTGATTTTATCTGGTCTCATGCCTTTAAATATAATATATTAATATGATGGCTTAAAAAAATCTGTTCATGAACCCTTTGGTATATCTTTCCCCCAAAGGTGAAGCGGACCTTTCCTTTTCTTTGAGTGTGGGCTGAACTTGTTAACTTGCTTCTAAGAACAGACTATGGCACAAGTGATGGGATGTCATTTCCAATTCGATGGGAATTTTTTCTAGAACTAAATGAATTACTACAGGGAAAGGCTTAGACCAGTGCCTGGCACAAAGTGAGCACATATTGTTACGTTTGCAATAGTCAGCAGGTTCGCTCGTTGGGCCAGCCCCGAAAATCTCTCTTTTTAAATGGGCTGCCGGGGATAAGTCTGATGAGGAAGATTTCCCAAGGTGTGGGAATAAACAGGTGTTTGTTACTTTAGTCAACAGAAACAGGTAACCTAACTTCCTCTAAACCCTGCTGTGTGATAGCGTAGCCCTTGTGGGAGTGCTGGGATGGGCTATGACAACATGTGAATGAGAGCGCATAGTGACATCTACACTGAACTCACATTTTCAGACTAGAACAATGAAAACCATTCATTTAAATTCACAGAAAACATGAGAAATGTACTTATATAACTTTTATTTTAAAAATAATGTTGATGCTGTATTTATTCTAAAATGTGATTTTTGGAAAAGAAATGACCTCTTGCAGAGTGAAGGAAATGTGATATATTGATAAATGTTGGTAAATATGTCAAGTAAAGGCCTTAAGTTTGGAAGTTTCTTACGTGAATGATAATGTTAAAATACATCAAATCCATAAGGGGCAGCCAGGGCCAGCCTCATGGACATGTGACCTTGCAGGCACACAGGTCCCCAGGCCCAGAAAGTACCTGTGCTTGGTTTCATGTTCTGCTCTTTGAACAAAGCACCTCCTATTTTCATTTTGCCCTCAACTCTGCGAATTATGTAGCCAGCCCAGGGTAGTTATCCATTGTGAACTGCTACCGCCTTGGGGTAAAAGGACATTTCAAAACCATCTGGGTATGTTGTGAAATACACATTTTTTTGTGTTTCATACTATTTATAGTAAAATGCAACCGAAAGCATTTGCCTTTGGCTGTGGAGGCAAAGGGTGTGTGTGTTCTTGTCAATAGAGGCTATCATTGATTTTCATCACAAATGCTAATCACACAGGCCTGAAAATAACTCTCTGGCTCAGAGTTCTACAGTGCTATAAAAACCAGACATAGAATCCTGTAAAAATATACTAAAACATCTTTAAAATAGTTTCTTATTATAATATTAGAGGCCCGGTGCAGGAAATTCGTGTGGGGGGAGGGGGCGGGGGGGAGGCCTTTAGCCTGGCCTGCACCCTCTCCAATCCAGGACCCTAGGGGAATGTCCGACTGCTGGATCGAGCCTAAACCAGCAATCAGACATCCCTCTCGAAATCTGGGACCACTGGTTTCTAACGGCTTGCCTGCCCCTAGGGGAATGTCCGACTGCTGGATCGAGCGAAACCAGCAATCAGACATCCCTCTCGAAATCCGGGACCACTGGTTCCTAACGGCTTGCCTGCCTGCCTACCTGACTGCCCCCTAACTGCTCCCCTGCCAGCCTGATTATCCCTAACTGCTTCCCCATGCTAGCCTGATTGCTCCCTAACTGCTCCTCTGCCAGCCTGATTGCCCCCTAACTGCTCCCCTGCCAGCCTGATCACCCCTAACTGCCCTCCCCTGCTGGCCTGATCACCCCTAACTGCTCTCCCCTGCCGGCCTAATCGCCCCTAACCGCCTCTGCTTTGGCCCCCGCCACCATGGCTTTGTCCAGAAGGACATCCAGAAGATGTCCAGTCTAATTAGCATATTACCCTTTTATTAGTATAGATTTGAATAGGGTATCAAGTACATCTTGAAAATGTATAGAAGATTCTACTCTAAATTAAACAGGAGTTTCACTCTTTGAATTAAAGAAACACATGAACTAATGAGTTAGTCATCATTCCTTTGCTTGGTCCATCAAGGCTGGTGGACGTTAAACTTTCCTACTACAGTATAAACTGCTGGGGAGCCTAAACCTTCTGTCTTACATACCAGGGTATAACCTTCTCTTCTCATTTTGGGCCAAGGGTGTGGCCCCAGAACCCTTCCTGGAAAGCACTAAAGAAAGTGACTCCTTTTCATAGTAAACACTTCCATGTGCCAGGCCACTTCTAAGCTTTGTACATGTAGTCTTTCCTTTGTGGAGGTTCGATGGAAAGTAACCTCACAGGGTGACCTGATCATGAATTCCTAACTGGGCAGGTGTGATGGGTAGCCATGCCCCAGCCCTTCCATTGTTTTTGTGCATCTAGGTCAACGCATCTTTGAAATACCCGAAGGGGATATTAACCCTCAAAAGAACACATAATCTTGTCAACTGTCCTGTAATCCAATCCCTGCCTTGCTTTCTCCCACGTCCATGTACCGTCCCTCCTTAACTTCCATTAAGTAAAAGAAGCTGCAAAACTATTATTTGAGCTCTGGTTCCCCATCATATGTCATCAGTTTGGCTCACATAAACTCTGATAAAAGTTCCCTACGGGTTTGGACGTTTCTTACTTCAACACTTTTCTTCCTTGTCCCAATCCACCCTGTGAGGTAAACAGTATTTTCATCCCATTTTACAGATGAGGAAATTGAGGCAGTTAGTGAATGGCAGAGCAGGGACTCGCTCTGAGCAGTGTAGTTCCAGGGTGTGTGCTTTGATTGTGCACCGAGAATGGGTTAGAGCTGGCCACAGTGAGAGAATGCGCCTCCCTAGTGGCTGGAGCATCAGGAACAGAGGTGCAGAGGCAAGAAGGAGCTGGGCTCTTAGAGGGGATGAAGATGCGGCAGAGGGCTGGGCCTTGGAGTGTGTGGACATCTAATACGCCTAGAAAGTGCTAGCGCCCTGGATCCCCGTGTTATCCTTTGGAAGCAGGGGGCTGAACGCTCAGTCCAGGGCCTGGGGTGCTTGGCTTTGCTACGGGCTTTGCAGCCAGGGGGTGGCCAGGTGTGGTGAGGTCTTGAGCTGAAGTCACCTGGTGCCTCCAGCCAGCCCACAGCGCCTCTGAGTGCATGGGGTGCGCTCACAGCTGACAATGGGTCTCCACAGATGCCGGGCTCTTGGAGCTGAGCGGGCCTAGCACCCCTTGCTTGTCCTCCCCTGGCATCCCTCACTGTGGTGAGTACAGCCTATTGTGAGGAAGGATTCAGGGTGTCACTGGGACGAAACCAAGCTGCGGTTCAGCACGCGCTCTGGGCAGACCAGGCAGGAAGGGGCCGGCTCATGCTCTCGGGATGTGCTGGGCAGGATTTCCCCTGCGACTGTTTGTGTCTCCGGGGATTTCTCAGGGCTCTGAAAACAACACATCCCTGGCCAGGAGGGATCTCGGGGGAGGATGCCAGATGCGTTCTAATTCTTTGAAATCTCTAAGCCTCTAAAAAACATCATCCTGATGGGTAGGTGTGAGAAGTTCGTTAAAACGTGGCACACTTCCCCCTAAAGCTTAAAATAGAACTTTTCAAGAGAAATTCAAGTATAGAAAATTTGAAGATGTCTCTTCCTACAAAACAGAAGCACAATGTTACAGCCCCTCCATGGCGGTCATCGTCAACGCACACCGAGTCCTTGCCTCCTTCCCGCAGCTCTGGGCCAGGCTTTGTATGAAGTCCCTGCTGCTGACGGGGGACATCAGAGCTTTCCCTCGGGGAACCCCACTATTTCCCTGATGAATCGCACAGCCCAACGCCTGTATCTATCCCCCTGCCTGTCTTGCCAGCGTGAAATTCCGCCGCACATTCATTCCCTCCACCTGTCCATGTCTCTCCGAGAAACACAGGCGATCCTGTCTGATGTGTATGTGCCCCTGGGGAGCCTGGCTCAAGTCGGGGCCCCCAGGATCAGAGGGGGCTGTGCCTCGGGGGGCAGTGCTGCACCTGGAGAAACGGGGTGCAGGCTCACGGCCTGCTTCCTCTTGGTGGGACTGGGGGCCAGAAGTCGGCCTCTCTGAGCTTCACCCGCCCCATCTGTGAAACGATGTGAGGACTGAGCAAGCTGATGTGTGCAACGTGACCGAGGGCGGACAGCGGGTGAGGAGCGAGGCCCCCAAACGGCAAGCTGCCACGGGGCTGACTTAACTGGGGTGGAAGTTAGCAGAGAAAACACCCCAGAGGCTAATCGCAGGTTGTTTTCCTCAAACCCGAACTTTAAACAACGGATTCACAATGAAGAGCAGACTGGGGTGTGGGGGTCCTGCTTCAGTGAGCACTAAGAACGCTTGCTATTGCATATGCAGGGTTTCTGAGAACTTTAACCCAAGGCAATGCTTCCCAAACTGTCACTTCGTAGCACACACTATTCACGACATGACGATATTTGCACCCGCCCCGCGGAGCACAGGCAGGGAAGGCCCACTGGCCCACCGGCGCAGCGTGGCGGGCATGGCGGCCACTCACCTGGGGCCTCACCTGGGTGGGAAGCGCTGACTTATTCACGTACTTAGGGAGGTTTCCCTGAAGTTGCAGAGGCCGAGGTCGGCCTGCTGTGAATCTAAACGAACGACTAGATCAGTGGTCTTCGTCCCCACCATCCTTTAGCAGGAGTGCAGCGCTCACCGCACCCGGGAGCTCCCGCTCGAGCGGTAGGAACTCCTGGCTGGACTCCCAATCGTCCCCTAGTGACTCCTGCAACCCCAGAACGGCTTCTTCCCGCCGCTTCCTCACAGCTTGTTCACTTCCGGGTCACTCACCCTGTCTCTGGCACACACTGAGGACTTGAGCAGGCAGCTGCACGGGCATGCGGGCATGCGTGCGTGCGTGCGTGCGTGCGTGCGTGCCTGCGTATGCGTGCTGTGCGTGCGCATGCGCAAAAGGAGGGCCGGATAGAGACCTTTCTCGCGCTCTGGAATTAGGCCGTAAAGATGGCCACCTGCTAGCTGTTAAGACTTCTGCTCACGTGCACCTCCTTTCCTTGTCAAGACAGCAACACTAACTCCTGGCGCAGCTCTCTTAGGGAACCTTCTGCTTAATTCGAATGTGGTCTTCGACCAAAGCTGTGTTGGGCTTAAGGACACGGTTTTGTTATGAAAAGCAAACATGACCATTTCTGACACCCAGTCTTCTCCAGAAATGAGTGGTGTGGTGTGAGGCCCTGGCTGAGCTCCTGATGAGAAGTTCCCGCTCCAGCGCCGCTCGGCTCTGACCTTTCCGCCCACCACACACCTCCCACTGCCCTAGTCTAGTTTCTTGCAAAAGGAGGAGGTGTCCTCATGTGCTGCGCCCCCAGGAAAGCCGGGTTCAGAAGTGAGCTGTTTGCAACGCCCCCTGGTGGCTAATGAATTAGGGAGAGGAACAGGACGCAGGGGTGGGGACTAGAACTCCCTGCTGTTTGTAAATGCCTTTGGGTTTTCTCTTTACTTGGGAAAATGCCGGATGATATCCATATACGTGAAGGATTATAATGCACTAGTATGGAGTTCAACTTTGCTATTCTTTTTTTAATTTTTGTTTTTCAATTACAGTTTACATTTTGTATTAGTTTCAGGTGTACAGCCTAGTGGTTAGGTAATCATATACTTTACAAAGTGTTTCCCCCCCAAGATATTTCCAGTACCCACCTGGCCTGGTGCAAAGTTATTACAATTATTGTAATTATTACAGTTATTATTGACTACTGGAGTACAACTTTGTCTGTCTGTCTATACCCATCGGACACTGCCTAACCCAGAGTTTGCACCCTCAAATACCTGGGGGGCCAGGCAGGAAAGGTGAATGGGTGAAGTGAGTGACAGGGAGTGGGGGGATTGTGGAAATGGCAGAGCCATGCTGTGGTCCAAAGGGGCAGCTCACTGGCACCACATATGAATTTGCACTCAGTGTTACTGCCAATTATTTCAAAAGTCACTAAATCAAAATTCTATTAAATGCTAACTACTTCTAAGCATTTATTTCAACACGTGGGGAGAAACGCTCTGACCTCTGGCCTAATTCATCGTGTCATGTGCAGATTTAGAGCACGTGAAAGCATTCAGATGCTACGGAGCCTCTGGTGATTGGGGCAAAATGTTTGAATGTATTTAATATGATATTTATAAACCATATTGAGAGTAACAGATCTAAATCTATTTTATAGTCTAAATTATTCATGTGAGCTTTTAAAACCATGGACACAGATAATCCATGACCAGTAAAAGGAAGTAGTTTTTTTCTTCAGAACTCTGCTCTGCCAAGTGGCTTTCCACATTTTAATCTTCGTCTAGACACCCCCCCACCTTCGCTTCTCTTTTCACTGCTGTCCTCCCCTGGTTGCCCCCTCCCCTTTTTTGCATCTCTTTGAGGTCCCAGAAGAGCACCCCCACCCCCTGCCCCGGCTTTAGTTCCACACCCTGAGTGAGGTCACGAAACAGAAAGCAACCCGTGTTAACCATATTTCACAACAAAGCCTCCTCAGCGCTCTCACCAGGGGGGAAATTTTTGAAACGCACTGAAATAGGAAACAAGTGATGTAGCAAGTACCTGGTGAACGGAAATAATTGCCCCTTTGCCTTTCCACGTGGCGCTGAATTTCCAGCCCTGGGGGCTGGATGTGGCTTCTCATAGTGAAAGTGCTGGCTGGCCTCGCTCTAGTGACACCCAATCTGCTCCCCAGACCCAACATGTGAAATGATCGAGGATCTTCAGGGTCAGCGTGTGGCCCGAACAAGCTCGGGGAGCAGGCCTGAGAGGGAAGGGAAGGCTGCTGGGTGCCTCACGGCGGTGGAGTCAACATGCTCCATGCCCGATGTGCGGCTCACAGGGGCAGGGCACATTGCGCCAGGCTCTTCCTCGACCTGAACTCCTCTCCTGTGTCTGTGGGTTTGGCACAAAGGAATGGAGGACGACGAAGAATCTGGGGGTTCTCTGAATGACTGGTGACCTTGTGAAAGGGGAGCAGTGCTGTCAAATTGATTTCAGCAGTAAGAAGCCTGAGCATAAAGCCCACTTCCCTAGGGGCTGGAGTTGGAGGCAGCACGGGGGTGGGTCCTCTAGAGACTCCACACAACCGGGGTTGCCCGCATTTGCAGGCACTCTGAGCGAGGCCACGGGCACACGTCTGTCTCTGCAGTCACGTCTTGTTTGTTTGTATGTATATTTGATTTCACAGAGGAAGGGAAAGGGAGAGATAGATAGAAACATCAATGATGAGAATCATTGATCGGCTGCCTCCTATTGGGGATTGAGCCTGCAACCTGGGCATGTGCCCTGATCTGGAATTGAACCATGACCCTCTGGTTCATAGGTCGACGCTAACCACTGAGCACCTGGCCAGGCTCTGCAGTCATATTTTAATGTGGTTTCTCCTGAGGTCTATGTGCAGCCTTGTTGCCCACCACTAGGGTTGCCCAGCAGCTCATCTTTACTCATTCCCTTTTTCTTATTATTTATTTTCAGGCTTGACTCTAACCGATAGCATGAGTTACCACATCCTTCGAGGGAGCTAACCTTTATTGAATGCCTGCCATGTGCCAGATTAATCTCGCTACTCCCATTCTTTTGTAATCTTCACAACATTTTCGTATAACTAGACCCATTTGTGGATGAGGAAGCTGAGGCTCAGTGCTGTCCCGTCCTCTGCAGCTCACACAGCTACCAAGTGGCAGAGCTGTGAGCTGGAGGCAGGACGTTGCCTTCTCCACGTGTCCAAATTCTGTCTCCCAGATCCTTCTCACTTACCCCTTCCTTTTCATCTCAAGCTCCAAGCTCTCGGGCATGTTGCCAATATTACTTAAATAGCTTCTGATGGTTTCTTGCTTCAGATCTTAAATCTTCCAATTCCATATCCCCTGCCATCTCTCTCATAACTACCTGGGGAATTTTTTTAAAGCTTAAGCCCCACCCAGACTTAAATCCTGCATTTGCTCCCACCGCCCGAGACTCTGTGTGAGGGCCTCCTGCCTGGCAGTCCCTCATCTGATTGTCTGCTGGTCTGTCTGCCTCCTCCGTTGTCATGAGATTCACTTCCACACCCAGCCAGGAGCTGGACGTGGAAAACGCACAACGAATAAATGAGTGAACGAAGCACAGACGTGTTGAACCGCACTTGAACTTGTATGTGGGTTGCTTAATCTGCTTTCCGCTGAGGCCATCTGGATGCCTCTTGTCCTTCACTGGCTGCTCCCCCATAACCTCTGTGAAGCCGGGCAATGCGGGGGCCTGATGGGGAGAAGCAGCAGCTGGGGGACCCACAGGGAAGCGGACTCCATCTGGGGCTCTGCTCTCGAGCAGACAAAAGTGGGGTGACGAGGACAAGAATGGAGCCTGGGAGGCCCCCATTACAGGGTGGTCTGGCCAGGCTCACCCACACAGCCTCCCCATCCTCGCAGTCTCACCGAGCTCAGCACATCTTTTAGAATAAAAGTGAGCACGCGCTGGGCACCTGCTCTGTTCAGCCAGTGTTCCAGGAAGCGCTGAACTCTCCCCTGGAATTACATCGGGGTCCTTTTCTTTCCTTTTCCTTTCTAAACGGTATAATAAACAAATAAAAGTATTTGTGATACCTGCAGCGGTTCTCAATCTGTGGGTCATGACCCGTTTGGGGGTCGAACGACCCTTTCACAGGGGTCGCCTAAGACCATCAGAAAACATCTATAATTACATATTGTTTTTGTGATTAATCACTATGCTTTAATTATGTTCAATTTGTAACAATGAAATTGGGGGTCACCACAACACGAGGAGCTGTATTAAAGGGTCACAGCATTAGGAAGGTTGAGAAACACTGCCTTATAGCAAGTGGCAGACGCTGTTTATTCTCTCTACTGGGTGTCTGGCCTCTAATTTTTTTAATGTCAAATTTTTATTTTGGGGTTACAGTTGCCAATTTTTTCCTGTGATGTTATCATTCGTCCTTTAATATTTTTTTCTAATAAGGTTTAGAGTTCAAAACACTTTCACCCTAACAGCTCACTTGGCTTTAATTCTCATCTACCTTGTGGACGGGTGGGAACCCTCAGGCCCTCTTCACAGAGGGGCAGCCTGAGCTCAGGGCAGGGGAGGGACAGAGAGGTCAGTGGTGAAGGAGGGTGTGAGTCCAGGTCCCCAGACGCTCAGCCTACGTGAGCACTTCGGCCCGTCCAGTATGTCTGCTTACTTGTTGACCGCTTCATGGACCGTGTCCAGAGCCGTCACGGCAGGAGGCCGTGGTGGGAGGTTCTGTCTGCAGACACCGCTGGCTGAGGCGCTGACTGGCTCCCGGAAACACCGCGGGGAGCAGCCGCCCCCCTGTGCGCGTCGGTAGGAAGCAGATCCCCGCGCCTGCACAGGAGGCATCCTGGGCCGGCCTGCAGCTGGCTGCCCAGCTCCCTGCCCCCGGACACCCTCAGGGTGCACTGTCACCCTCCGGCAGCTCTGGGGGGGGGGTGGACATCGGGCTGGTCCCGGGAGGCAAAGGCGGGGACCGTAGCCCAGGTGCCCTGTGGCTGTGGCTGAGGGTCAGCGTGGATTCGCTGGCTTCCACGCACTTTCCAGCTTCCACGAGGGTTTCTTAGACGGAGTCCCAGGGTGGCTTTGTGGGGGAGGGGCATAGCTGGTTTTTAAAAAGCAGATTCTCAGAGGGCGCCCTGTCCCCAGGCGTGTAAGTGTCACGGTTCTATAGGAATACCCTGACTACCTCCATAACAGAGGGGCCTGAATTCTCCCAGTTTGTGATCAGATGTTGTGGGGCTTCAGACATCAGTGTTTCCTGCTGCCCTTCAGGCGCTGCCCATGGGGACGGGACTTCTTCTAGCAGGGGCCCCGCCAGCCTGGCCGCCTCCCACCGCCTGTCAGAACCCAACTCAGACTTCACCCCTCCTCAGCCCCCAGCACCTCGCTCTGGCTCCGACACCTGTTGCTGTCACTACGCTAGGACACCTCGAGAGCAGGGCCTTTGTGCATCCACCTTTGCCCCCCAGCCCCCAGCTCTGTGCCAGGAACACAGAGGCGCTCAGTCAGCCTGTGTTTGACATCTTAGGCTACTAGGAGCAGACATGAAGCCAATCCTGAGCTAAATCAGCTCAGAAGATATGGGCAGCCTGATCCACACAGACTCTTTATAGGCCATAGGAACATCCTCACTTGCATTTGGATGGTCTAGTCACCATGACAACCAGGGCAGACATGTCAGCAACTTATGGAGCACCTACTGTGTGCAGAGCCCTCAATCGGAGGCCCTTCTAAGAGGACGTGTGATCTGTGGCTTCGGGAAAGCTCACGGAAGGTTAAGGCCTGGAACCTCGCCTGGGTCCGTGGCCACTTCCACCACCGGGTGTGACGCGCTCTGTGCTTCGATGCTGTTGCAAGTACTCGGCGTTTTCTAAAACGAAGCAGCCATTGGCCAGTCAGCCGGCTCCTCTCAGATGTCTTAGGAAGGAGAGCGGATTCGGTGTCTGAGGCAGGTCACTTGTCCACCCCAGTAGCGACCCCAGGGGGTAGCCCGTGAAAGCACCTGCAAATGGGGACCCGGAGGAGAGGGGACGCCCTGCGCTCGGTCTCGGCACAGACACACCAGCCTCATTTGCCGCCTCGAATGCCAGTCACCGCGAAAGCAGCTTGACTCCAAACCGGCCGGGGCTTGGCTCTCCTGTGCCCGCTCCCCACCATGGCCTGCCCCCCCTCGGTGGGTATGAGCTGGGGCAGAGCGTTCACATCCACGTGCACTGAGGAACCTGTTGTTCGAAGTTTAACCACTGAAGGTGCGTGTGGACATCACCATGGCCATGGAGGCAGATACTTACCCTGCCTCCCGGCTCCAACCACCTCCCACCTCACCCCTCCTCCCAGTGCACGGCATCCTCTCCAGGGTGGAGGGGCAAGGGGGGGCCTTTGGGGAGCAAATAGTGTGGGGACGCGTGGTCTCTGGCATGCATGCCCCTGCGGGGCCAGTGCCCTACCGGGCAGCTTCCCTTCTGAGTGCAGAGCTGGAGGAAGCCCTCAGTGCCCGAGGGTGACAGTGAGTTCCCACCACTCCCTCTCCTCCCCTCTGCTCCTGCGAGGCTGGGACTGAGGGTCACTGACCCCATTAGGGTCCCAGCTCAACGCCGCTCCAGCCCTAAATGGGAATGCTCCACTCTGCCCAGGCCCCTCCTCTGCACCCCTCCCTCCCCTGCTGCCCTGGGACCCCGAGAGGCCACACCGGTCTCTGCCAGCACCACCCCCTTGGCCGATGGTGCGGGGAGGGCCGGCTGCATCCCCAAGGCCGCCTGCCCTCCTGTCCCCTCCCCTTCCCTTCACAAAAGCTGTGACGTTGAACCCATGACTCAAAGGCACCCATAGGCAGCAGCTGTGTGACCTTCACCCTCAGATGACAGGAGAAGGCGAGGGAAGTCCCGGCGCCCTCGCTGCGCTGCATGGCTTCCTCCCCGCCGCTGCCAGCCGGCTGGTGCGGCCAAGTGGGACCGCCATGCGGAGGGCAGGCTGCGGGCACCGGGCCCCTCTGCCGGCTGCAGGGTGACAGCTGGAGAGGCGAAGCCAGGCCCTTCTCAGCACGAAGGGCGCATGTGGGGTTTGGGTGGGCATTTCCTTTCTCGTAGTGAGTCTGAGTTTCGACAGGAAATCCACTGCTGTGTCATGACATGGCACAGCCTAGCCCTTCACGCAGCCGTTCGACACACATTCCTTCAGCCGTGCAGCCCACACGAACACTTAGGGTGACCAAGAGGTGCAGCATTGCTCTCCCTGCGGGTCCTAGAGACCGAACAGCCCAACCCGGCGACACGCGCGAGCTGTGCAAGTACTACCTACCCATCGCTCTTCTGCTAAGATAGGAGGGGTTTCCCTCCTTGTTGGTTTCTCTTTCTGTATTTGTATTTATTGAACTGTGAGTGCCTGCCATGTGCAGGAAAGAGCCACATGAGAAGCAAAAGTTGTCCACGGGATTCTAAGTAGACGTCTAACCCGAGTTGAGCTGACAGTTCTCAGAGGGTCTCTCTCCAAAGCTCATTGGTTGGATCTTTCCCCAAGTGCGTGGACTCCAGGGGGAGAAAAAAGGGCACAGCCTTGGAAATAGCAGGGGTCTGGGTGCCGGGTGCACCAACGCATCTAGCTCTCCGCTGGCAGGAAGGAGGCCAGTCTGTGCCCCTCATCTTTCCCACGATGGATCTCTAGTTCCCCCTGCTGGCAGGTCTGTGCACTGCCAAGGGTATTCCCGAGGCCTCAATGAGCTTCGATAGGCTGGACAGTCAGGGTCTGTAGAAGTTTTTTATTCCGTTGTTTCTCCGGCTGAAGTGTTGTGGCCAATTCTGAAAAACCTCTGAGTTCTCTATAGGATCAAACCTTTGCATTTCGGCGATGATCTAAAACATAAGCATATTCCGAGTTACGTGGACGGCCACTTTCTAATACGCATCACTCTGAAACTCTGTCTGCCCCTGTGTGTGTGTGTGCTTGTGGCCTCCTGGTGCCAATGTTACTAATTCCACTGCCACGGGAGGCCCAGTGAGGCTCGGGCTCCTCGTACCAAGAAAGGCTGCGCAGGCTGAGAACCGCAGGCAGCACCCGTGGCATGAGCAAGGCCTGCCTGTCAGCACCGACTGCGGGGCAGGGGCAGGGGCAGGGTCGTTCAGAAACGTGACACTCTCTCTCATCCTAGGTTTTCCCCTATTGAGTCCTATTGGTGCGTAGTGTTGCTATTATTTATTTTTAAAATGTTCTTAAAATGTGCTTTGGTGATACTACAGATCTATAAGCCTACATGGTTTACACCTGCTCTTATAACTGTGCGTATTTATTACAGTAAACATGAAGGAATCCAACTGGGCAGGTCTGCAGATTCTCCCTTTAAAGGGGCCCCCTGCCGCCCAGGTGAGCGGATGCAGCGCAGGCCGGGAAGTGACATCCTTCCGCAGCACCCGGGGAGGGCGGTGGCAGGACAGAGGCACGGGGAGAGCCTGCGGGCTCACAGGCCTGTGTTCCCTCCACGGGGCCACCGAATGATCTGGATTAAAAAACCCACGTTGATGTAGACAAGCCCTGCTCTTTTCTTCCCTTTGTCGGTGGAGACCTGATCCGTAACCATTTAAAAAGAACAGATAGTTGGGGTATATTAGTCCTCTCCATGTTGATTCAGTCAAATTGTATTTCTCATTGCTCAGCGCACTGTCCTTAGCACCGTAAGACATAACGTGACTCTTGCCCGGAAACACTTTATAAGAAAATTTGGGGAAACCGTGTATGGAACTTTAAAACAATTAAGTGCAGCAAGGTAACGCTGTGAGTGGTCCCCTGGCACCTTTGGTCCCCCCTCCTCCCCCCGCCAGGTGTCTCTTAACTCTGCGTTCCTTCCTGCATCCCAGCAGTTACCTTTCTGTAAGGTCTCCCATCCCCTTGGCACCTCAGGTGCGTCTGCCCAGGCCCTGCCCCGCACCTGTCCCCCAGCAGTGCTGGGAGCACGCCCAGGCCCCCGCGGGAATGTCCCCGACTGGCCTCCGGGGGAGCCCGGCCTCTGCTGACCACACCACATGAGACACTATTGCGATGAGGCTCCTGGGCAGAGGCCAGGCCTGCAGGCCGAGGTGGACTTCTTCCCTCAGCAATTACGCAGCCGTCAGCCGCCGGGCAACCTGGCTAGGAGCAGCCAGCTCCCTGTGCGTGGCCAGTGGCCCTGTCACCCCCCAGCGGGGCTGCGCATGCCAAAAGCACTGCTACCACGAGAGTGTGCGTGTGTGCCTGCGTGTGCACCTGCGTGCGCACGTGCCGGTGTGCCTGTGCATATGTGTGTGTGCACACAGGCACATACATATGCACGGTTGTGGGCGGCCTGGTGGTTTCCAGCCACTGTAGGGCATGAAGCAGCTCGGGGTAGAGTTTGGGTGTTTCGGGCAGTGAGTGATGAAAACACTCTCCCCACCCTCTTAGATTCAGAGTCGGGGTGCCCTGACCCAGTGTCAGGCTTCAAGCCAAGAGCGCCCCCAGTGGGCCCCTGTGGTGGGTGGAGACGGCCGGCAGGTGCCCGGGAAGGTGACTGCAGGCCCCAGCCAGTGCCCTGAGCGGCGGGGGCAGGTCTGCAACCTGGCAAAGCAGCACGGAGCACCGGGTGTCTGGGGTGGGGAGCGGGCTGCTGGAGCCGGTTGGGGCGGAGGGGGGCTGCCAGGAGAGGCGGCAGAAGAGGCGGCAGCTGTAGCGCAGAGAGGGAGCTGCCTCGATGCTATTCTTAGTCTCTCTCACATTCTTGCTCAGGTGACTCTTGAAATTTTACTAGCAAGTTTATCAAAAACTTGTACAGCTCTCCCCCCTCTCCCCCCGGCATTTATTGGTGTAAGTGACACCGTAGAATGAAAAATATGTGGATGGATTTATGGCACTGTCTAAGGTGATTTATTCAAGCCCTTTTCAGTTTTAGGTGATGTTGCTATTCGGTGGGAGTTCCCTTCCTCATCCCAATTATATGATCAAAGGAAAACACTGAAAAATTTGTAGCTGAGGCGGTTGCAGCTTCAGCGCTTTGGCTGAAATCTGGCCCGAGGATCCTGGCAACCCCGAGAGCTGACAGTGCCGAGATGTGTTTGTTGTGGCCCGCAGCCACGGCCGCAGAACGGATTCTGCTGGAGGTTGCAAAGCAAAGGGGCCGAGGATTTATGGAGGCACAGGCTGCAGGGTGTCTCCACCAGGGACTGAGTGTGCCGGGTGCTCCTGGCGACGGGGCGCGAGGCGACAGATTTATGTTGCCCTCTGCTCCTCGGTGACACAGACCTCCTGCCCACCCCTTCATCCTCTCCTCCCCCCACGCGCCTCAGTTTCCCTCCCTACTCCTTCCCTCTCCTCTGTTTCTCTTCCCCCGAAAGGAGGAAGTGGCCGTGTCTGCACCCTTGGGAGTCCCATCCAGCCGTGCAATGGATGGACCGGGAAGGGAAAGCATGGCCTACTTTTCCAGAGGGGCCGGCAGGGCACAGAACTGCAGGAGGAAGCTCAGAAACAAGAGTTTGTAATATCACCTTTTTCCTGTTTGCAACCCCCTCCCGCCTGAGTTCCTGGCATGTATTCTAAGGTTTGGCACTGGGTGCGGGACGAGGGAGAAAGAGCGGGGAGGTAGGCAGTGCCCTCCTTCTCAGGCCTCTGTTTGCTCGAGGGAGAGAGAGGAAGAGAGCGGGAGAGAGGGAGGAAGGGAGAAAGAGAGGGCACATGCCCGGCTGTGGGCTGCAAAAGACAGCTGATCAATGATTCTCTCATCATCGATGTTTCTATCTCCTTCTCCCTTCCTCTCTGAAATCAATAAAAAAAATATTTTAAAAAAATGTACCGGTGGGAACTCTGCCCTGACCAGTAAGGGCCACATAGAGAGATAAGGGCAGAGTTGATGTCCTGGAGGGGAATTGGATCCCTATTGGGGGGGTGTAAGACTCGTGTTTAACGTGAGACACTAGAGGCCCGGTGCATGAAATTTCGTGCATGGGACAGGGGGTGTCCCCTCAGCCCAGTCTGTACCCTCTCTAATCCGGGACCCCTTGGGGGATGTCCGACTGCCAGTTTAGGCCCGATCCCAGGCAGTCGGATATCCCTCTCACAATCCTGGACCACTGGCTCCTAATCGCTCCCCTACCTGCCTGCCTGGTCACCCCAAACTGCCCCCCTGCTGGCCTGATTGCCCCTCATTGCCTCTGCGTGCCGGCCTGATCGTCCCTAACTGCCCCCTCCCTGCAGGCCTGGTCGCCCCCAACTGCCCCCCTCTGCCAGCCTGGTTGCCCCCAACTGCGCCCCCCCTGCTGGCCTGGTCGCCCCTCACGGCCCCCCCCGCCAACCTAGTTGCCCCATGCAACCTGCTGTTCAGCCATTTGGTCATCCCTCACTAACCCCCCTGCCGGCCTGGTCGTAGGCAGCCATCTTGTGAAGGCATGAGGGTTAATTTGCATATTACCTCTTTATTATATAGGATTAGCCCATGTTGTCATCAGCAGGTCATTCTTTGCATCCCCCCCCCCCCCACCGCTGTGGGAACTAGAGCTGGAGTGGCCAGTTGGTCCCTCTGTTCTAAGTGTGACACAGAAGTCCCGGGAGTGCCACCAGGATGGAGGCTGGTGTGTCAGGAGTGGGAGGTGTCTCATGGGGATCCGGTGAACGTGCAATGGGGGCCCAATGGGCTCTGCACCCTCAAAGCTTCCTAAATGTAGAGGCAACTCCCAGGAAAGGAGAGGGAGACCTGGTGCACTGAGGTCATGTTGCTCTCACCTTGGCAGGATGAGGAGTCAAAGAAGAAACCCAGCTGAGGTATAGAAAGCAAGACCGGAGACCCATACCCACTACACACAGGGGTAAGTGCTGAACCGGTGGAGCGGGAGGCAGCCCCATGCCGTTTCGTGGGCATAGGGCACTTTCATGGGGTCAGAGAGGCTCCGACATGTGTGTGTTTTCTTGTATAAAGTGTCTAATGTCTCAGACCACCAGGGAAGTAAAAGAGTTGGTTAAACCAATAAATAAGAAAAACCCTATGCAAAAATCTCATCCTGATTTTATGCTTTGCTTTGACTTGCTTTACTTGTAAGTTTGCCCAAAGCCAAGGCATCCCCAATTCAGAGTGGGTTAGAGGAGTCTTAACAAAGCAGAGGCAGGGCAGCCTCTTATTTTTATTTATTTACTAGAGGACTGGTGCACGAAATTCCTGCACTGGGTGGGGGGGGGGGTCCCTCAGCCTAGCCTGTGCCCTCTCACAGCCCGGGACCCCTCGGGGCCTAAGCCGGCAGTCAGACATCCCTCTTGTAATCCGGGATCCCTTGCTCCTTACCACCTGCCTGCTCGCTCCTTACAGCTGCACTTGCCAGCTGTGAGCCTGGCTTCTGGCTGAGCGGCGCCCCTCCGTTGAGCATCTGCCCCCTGGTGGTCAGTGCACATCATAGTGACCGGTTGTTCTTGTCATTCCGCTGTAATGGTCGCTTAGGCTTTTATTATATAGATTTCATTTTATTTTTATTAATCCTCACCCAAGGATATTTCCCCATTGATTTTGTTGTTGTTATTATTATTTTGTTAATCCTCACCCGAGGATATTTACTTCATTGATTTTTAGAGAGAGTGGCAGGGAGTGGGCGAGACAGAGAGAGAGAGAAACATTGATTGCCTCCCACACATGCCTCTCCACAGGGCTGGGGATCGAGGCTACAACCGAGATCCATGTCATGGACTGGAATTGAGCCCACAACCTTTCAGTCCAAGGGCCAATGCTCTAACCACAGAGCCAAACCGTCCAGGCCAGGCCAGCCTTTTAAAAGCAAAACATCCGAGGGACTTAATTTTTATGCACATAAATGCCTCATGTTTACTGAGTCCTTAATCTGACCAGAGCCAAGGTGGCCTCTTCACCTTGTCAAGATAAACAAGGTGGGGGCCTGTTCGCCTGGCTAGTGACTCCCCTTCACCTTCCCTTCCTGGTAACTCTTGAAATGAAAGATGGGTGTGTCAGACCCTTGCTTCTTAAGGAACATCTGTTATCAATTTTGTTTCCTATCTATAATACGGGGAGAATGATATTGGTATTGCTAATTATCAAGGCAATAGAAAATAAATTAATCCTTTTAAAGACTTTGGCTTTGACCGGAGAAAACCAATGCTTTCTAGGTAGGTAATGTTGGCTATAATATTGACAGTGATAATGTTGAAAATGATATTGACAATAATAATGTTGACAATAATAATGTTGACAAGTTCCTTGTGTCCGTCAAGGTTTGATCAGAGAAGCAGAAACACTAGGGAAAATAGATATATCTCCCTATCTTTCATCTATCTACAGAGTGATTCTGTCTACTTATAAATAACTGAAATGTCATTTCCTATGGTGGGTTGTCTAATAACTCATTTAGTATTGTTAGACTATAACTGGTTTGTATTAAGTTGCCAAAGGCAGTTGATGAAATGGCTCGGTGTCAAATTAATTTTGTTTCTGAGTGGAGTAATTCACAAGGATATGAGCCACAGACTTGGACTCCAAGTATCCCCAAACTGAGTATTCTCCCAGGGTCACCCTAGCAACTGTAAATAATGATGTCATGGTGAAATGTCAGCAACAAGAAAGGTGAAGTATGCCACAAAAAGTTCCCTTAGCATCATGTTTGCCGATGACTTTATTCTTAGTTAAAATATATATTGGAAAAACCAGCTGTCAAAGTAGAACAATGTGATTTGAATTGAAAGCATGTGAAAAAGAATTCAGATTCTCTCTGGGCAAATGCCATCATTAAAAGGAATAATGGTCCTAACTGGTTTGGCTCAGTGGATAGAGCGTCGGCCTGTGGACTAAAGGGTCCCAGGTTCGATTCCGGTCAAGGGCATGTACCTTGGTTGCGGGCACATCCCCAGTAGGGGGTGAGCAGGAGGCAGCTGATGATGTTTCTCTCTCATCGATGTTTCTAACTCTCCCTTCCTCTCTGTAAAAAATCAATTAAAAAATTGAAAAGAAATAAAATAAAAGGAATAATGTAGTTTTATTAGCCTGTAGGAAGAAAACATGACCAGGTAACTTATGGACAATGGGAACCAAACATAAAGATGAATGACAGTGAGCAGCTGACCACCAAAAATCGTGTGTACCAGGGAGAATATGGAGAAATGCAGTCATACTGACCGCCCACTTCTCGACACATGTCCTGCAGAGAGAATAAAGGAAATAATGTACACTTCTGACTGTCACCTCTCTCCTCACTCCACCTACTCCTGCTGAATAATAAGGAAGAGTGGCAAGTAGCCAGAGGAGAGAGAATGATAATGCCGGGGCAGGGGTCTCCAGAGATTTTCTGGAAGAGTAGGCATGCTATTCAAAATATTTGACAGCGAGTATTGTCATGTAAATTATCATGTAAAGTAGAATTAAATTAATTACCACCACCTGTTTTATAAGATCTTAGAAAGGAAGATTACTTAAGTAAATAAAATTGTGTTGTTTTGTTACTAAGATACGTAGAAAAGATTGCCTTTCCTGTGCCAAACAGTGCAACTGACAGCCTAGAGCCGGAAAAATTGCCAAGCGCCTGAAATAGACCGAGGCTGGTTGCCAAGGCCTCCTGAATGGCGGGCGGATGTGCGTGGACATCCATGCTTCTTTCATTCCACAGTTAAGAATGGTGTCTGCCCTACATAGATTTTTGATAGATACTATTCATCAATTTATGCAATCTCCTTTGTGTTTTTTGAGTGTCCTAAACATTTTTTTTAACATGAGGGGATAATGAATTTTATCTAATATTAAAGGCGCGGTGCACGAAATTTGTGCACTCCGGGGGTGGGGTGGGGGGAGTCCCTCAGCCCGGCCTGCACCCTCTCGCAGTCCAGGAGCCCTTGGGGGATGTCTGACTGATGGCTTAGGCCCACTCCCCATGGGCCTAAGCCGTCAGTCAGACATCCTTAATGCTGCCACAAAGGTGGGAGAGGCTCCTGCCACCGCTGCTGTGTGTGCTTGCCAGCTCCTGTGGGAGCGCAATGACCACCAGGGGGCAGCTCCTGCATTGAGCATCTGCCCCCTGGTGGTCAGTGCGTGTCGTAGCGACCAGTCATTCCACCGTCCGGTCGATTTGCATATTAGTCTTTTATTATAGAGGATTTTTCTGAATCAAATGAGAAGACCATATGGCTTTTCTCCTCTCAGCTGTTAATGTGGTAAATTACACTTATTCTGATGTTAAATCTCCCGAATTCCTGGGAAAGAGAAAATTAGGGCAAGATATATTTTCTTTTTTATGCTTGTCTGGATTCGGTTTGTTAGTGTTGTTTAGGATTTTTGTATCAATGTTTACCACTTAGATTGTAATTATTTTTATCATGCCATTTTTATCTAGTTTTTGCATCAAGGCTATATTAACTTCATGAGATGCTGCCAGAGGAGTAATTCTGCATTTTCCATCTTTTAGAAAATCGGAACAAATTTTTGAAAGTTATTTAAGATTTGCACATAAAATTGACTAGGCCTGCTATTTTCTTTATGGGAAAATTTTTTAAAATTCATTTTCTAAATGTATTGATTTTAGAGAAAGAGAGAGAGAAAGGGGAGGGGAGAGAGAGAGAACACATCGATTTGTTGTTCTACTTATTTATGGACTCATTGGTTGCTTTTTGTATGTGCCCTGAACCAGGATTGAATCGAAAACCTTGGTGTATCAGGATGATGCTCTAACCAACTGAGCTACTGGCCTGGGCTATGGGAAGATTTTTAACTACTGATTAAATTTCTTTAATAATTGCAGGACCATTCAGGCATTCTTTTTCTTCTTGAGTCAAGCTAAATAGGTAAAAAATTTCCAGGAATTTATTTCACATAAGTTCTCAATTCATAATATTTTCTTTTCCTTTTAATATCTGATGTTTGCGCAGTTGTGTCTGTCTTCTATTCCTGTTATTCTTTATTTGTGCCTTTCCCCCTTTTTTTCTTGATAAATCTCACTAAAGATTTGGTTATTGGAGCTCCAGTGGCGCAATCGGTTAGCGCGCGGTACTTATAAGATTTGGTTATTATATGTATTAAAAACCATTTTTTTTCAGGATTTGCTCTCGATTGTAACTTCATGTTCCTTTTCATTAATGTGTACTCATGTTTTTATTATGTCTGTCCTTTTTCTTTAATGAGTTTATTCTCTTGTTCTTGTCCTAACTGCTAATTGGACAGTCAGCTTGTTTTCAATGTTATAATTTTAAACACAAGTGTTTAGGCTATGTGTTTTTCTCATATGTAAGTAGGTAAGGGTATATATTTTTCACCTTTGCAACATCCTACAAGTTATGATATGAAGAGATTTATTATTGTTCAGTTCTGAGCATTTAAAAATTTCTGTTATGATTTTGTTAATCTTTAATTTCCAAAAATATATTTTGAAATTTTATATTTTGATGTTGGTCTCTGATTTCATTGCACTATGATAAGAGAACATAATCTATATGGTACCTTTTCAGGGGCCCCCTCTTGCCTTCAGAGCAAATCCAATCTCCCCAGTGCTGTTTCTATGCCCTTCTATTACCAGCTCCATCCGACCTTTAAACCGGCATCGCCTGCTAAACCCTTTCACGCATCCCCCAGTCCAGCCTGAGCTTCTCAAACCTCTCCCTCCCCTTCCTCTGTTGGTCCCTCTGATGAGCATGTCTATCATCTGTTCTGGATTATCCTTCCTTCAAAGTCTGGTTCAAATGCTGACCCGTCCATTTGCCTCCTCAGCTAGACATGCTCTCTCTCCTGGGTACTAAGCAGTGTGTGCACGCACACACACACACACACACAGGGCACAGACACACACAGCACAGACACACACAGCACAGACATACCCACAGATACCACCCCCCACACACACACACAGAGACAGACACAGACACACAGACACACACGGCACAGATACACACAGACACACACAGCACAGGCATAGCCAGATACACAGCACAGACACACCCACAGACACCCCCGCACACACACGCCCACTGGGTTTAAGATTGTATTTCTGACACGCGGGTTTGACACAGGATATAAATACAGCACAGAGATGGAACTGATACATCGACAGATACCCCCTCTCTCCCTAACTTTAGCAACATAAAAAAGTACACATGGAGGCACATTGAGTAATATCCAGAACCAATAGAAATGCATGATCCCTGACTTCATGTGTGTGGAACAAAAGGGGCTCTACAGCTCAACACAAATCCTCTAAGACATTTTTATGTGAGATAAGATTATAATTTATGAAACTTATATATATCTTCGAAAGATGATGGGGCTTCAGATATTTCACATTAGAACTCCCTTACCAGAATAAAGGATAAACCATTTTAGAAGAGTTTCCGGGTACCTCCGTCCTGAAAA
>NW_005871553.1:332929-378251 GCF_000147115.1 Myotis lucifugus | reverse complement strand
CACAGCATAGACACACACAGCACAGACACACTCAGAGACACACACACACAGACACACACACAGAAACACACACAGACACACACACAGCACAGACACAGCACAGACATACAGCACAGAGATAGCACAGACATACCCAGAGACACCCCCCCACACACACACAGGGCACAGACACACACAGCACACACACACAGCACAGACACACTCAGAGACACACACAGCACAGACACAGCACAGACACACAGCACAGACACACACAGACACACACAGCACAGACACACACACAGACACACACACACAGACACAGCACAGACATACAGCACAGAGATAGCACAGACATACCCACAGACACCCCTCCACCACACACAGACAGACACAGACACACAGCACAGATACACACAGACACACACAGCACAGACACACCCACAGCACACACACATAGCACACACACACACACAGATACAGACACAGACACACACACACACACACACACACACACAGCCTTCCTCAGGCACTAATTGCTCTGTATTTGGTCTCAGAGCTCCTCTCCCCCTTCCCTGCTGCTCTCACGCTGCTTTGTCAGGCTGGGCTCCATGGCATCTTTGCAGCCAATCCCTGTTCCTTCATCCGGCCCCACCTTGAATAACTCTTCAGCTGCAGGTGGAATGTGCCGGAGGGTCCTGCGCGTGTTGAAGGAAGCACGACGGAGCCTCCCTGGGAGACGAGTGGTCAGAACCGCACGGGCTGGGCCAGCAGCGCCTGCAGCCTTTCAGCATGGAGGCTGGGGCTGGCGCAGGGATAGTCAGTGGGCAGCTTCAGTGGGCTTAATCCTTTTACATTTTTATTATTTCTTTTTCCCCATTACATTTTTATCCCCTCCGTGCCCTCTTCCCAGTGGATTTAAGTCTAAGAGCTAAGAGGCTCTTAAAGGAGAGAATTCGTCCAGAACGGGGAAGAAGTGGGGGCCGGTGCTGCTGAGCCGTCACAGAGTCGCTGGTTACGCAGGGGCAGAAGCTGGGACAGAGAAACAGGGTCCTCCCAGGAGGGGACCCACAGAACTGCGCACGCACCCCTTCTTCCTGAGAGGTCACGGAAAACATGACAAAATCTAACGCGGGAGCTCTGTGAGCGAAGCGTGCGGGTTTGATGGGCCCGGACTCCTGGACCATTTCCTCCTGGAGGCTGGTGGCCACGCCGGTGGTCACGCCGATGGTAAAGGAGGCGAGGGGAGCGGGCTTACTCTGCTTCTCAGATGTGGCCCCAGAGACTTGGTTTGAAGGCTGATGCGGACAAGAGTGCCTTTTGTAAAGCCAGGACACCTAAGCGTAAATAGAGACCTTAGTCCCCAAAGCCTCCCCGCTGATGTCCTCGCGGCTCATTCTACCCCAGGGAGCTGGTCTGCCACTGGCCTGTGGTGCCGAGAGCACCCACCGAGTCTGCAAATAGAGCATCCATCGGGCTCGCCCCTGGCCCGGCACTTCCTGCTGTGTGCACAGGGGCTGGCACATGCCCCGAGTACCCAGGACTGAAGCCCTATCAGTCACTCACATCTCAGCTGGCAGGAGGTGATCAGATCGTCCCTGGAAGGAATGTTTGCTGGGCGGGGGAGGCAGGATGCCAACGGGGACCGTGCCCGGTGAGTGTGTGAGAGAGGACACCACCCAGGAGGAAAGGGGCGGGGGGGAGGGCACCGACACGCTGTCTTCATCACCTTCCCCAGCGCTGGCGATGCGAGCAGCATGTTGCTCAGTTGGAGGTGGGGGTTCCTCGGGGAGAGAAGGGCCCTGCCGGGCACCAGGACTTCGCCAGGCCTTTCGGGGGCTTGCCGGGGGCAGCCCGCGGAGTACGGATGGCGACGCTGTCAGTGCGCGTGGTCGAAGACACGTGTGGCTGGAGGGACCGAGGGCACAGCAGCTCGGTGCCCACCTCCGGGTACCCGCCCATCAGCCGCAGGGCCCGCTCTCCACGAGGGTGGGCGGCCAGGCCAACGCAGGCTGGAGGGCAGCCAGAGGTGTGTTTTCCCAGCACAATGCCTGGGCCAACTTCTAAATCTGCCAACTGCAACTTGAAGACTGTACATTTTTGAGATCTTGTCCCACCCTGATTGATTAACGCCTCCTCCCACACTGGGCTCTTGCAGTCCACAGCGTTAGGGGAATGTACCCTGATGTTTGCCTACAGACATAGGTATGCTCACGGTTAAAAGCCCTCCTGGGGGAAGAAAGAAAATAAGAGAAGAGAGAGGCAACATTTAGAACCATTCCCATCAACTTCATGGTCTATCTTTGTAGAAAATAACTTTAAAAATATATGTTTTTATTGATTTCAGAGAGGAAGGGAGAGAGATAGAAACATCAATGATGAGAGAGAATCATTCATTGGCTGCCTCTTGCACGCCCCACACTGGGATTGAGCCCTCCACCTGGGCCTGTGCCCTGACCAGGAATTGAACCGTGACCTCTTGGTTCATAGGTCAACACTCAAACCCTGAGCCACACTGGCCAGGCCAGGGCCTAACTCCCTTGGCGATCTGGAGTGTAATTGTGTTTGTTTGTTTGTTTTTCTCTTACTTTGATCGTGAGCTCTTTGAGGCAAGAGCTGCCTGAGTCTCAGTCACCTGTGGATCCCCAGGTCCTAACACTTTACTTGACACAAAAACAGGTGTTCTGTCAGGTCGCGTAAAGGAGAGATTAACGAGAGGTGTCTCTCCCTGAGGCTCAAGCCCCTGCCCATGGACAAGTGGTGGGCGACAGAACTGGAACATGTGGCTGCTTCCGCTGCAGTGTGTGCCTCAGGCCCGGGCCCGGGACAGAAGCCAGCACGCAGGCCTGTGGCCTTTCACATCACGGCCACAGAAACGGTCTCAGTTCGAGTCCTTAACCGTTCCTACGCTGGGCCGGGCACCTGACATCTTAATCCTTTGGGTTTCGCTGATTCCCAGTGTATTTGCACAAGAGGACTTGCCTTGGCACTGCCTCGCAGCGAAACAAGTTCGGACTTCTGTGCAGAGGAAGTTCGTTGCCGCAATGATGGATTTATGGCTTTTTTTTTTTTTTTTTGAGGAGCATCATTTCTTTCCCACACCTTCCAAACCTTCCAAACCTTCCAAACCCTGGGAAGATGAGTGATGTGATACTGAGGTCTTGTGCAATGGTTTGCTAAGGATCGCTCACCACGTGGATGGTGAGGAGGTGCCTTGGATACGTCTGTACTGGACACGGGGCTTGTGACACGTACGCGGGCTCTCGGCTCGACCCCGGTGCTGTCATTGAACATCTGACAGGGGGGATGCTCAGAGGTGCCATGATGCCATGGAAATGGGCGCCCACTTGGCGTCAGATGGTTCCCACTGGACTCTGACCCTCAGCAGTCCCTACCGTGGGGTGGCAGAGCCACACAACCGCTCGGAGCCTTGGTTTTCTCTCTTTAAAATCAGACGAGTGCCTCTAGGGCATTGTGGGAACCAATGTGGATAGGGTGCAAGAGAAGTCTGGCAAACATTATTTTATTTTATGGCTGGTGAGAAGCAATCTCGATCTTCCTTCTCCCATGTCAAGGTGAAGTCTACATGTCGACCTCTATTTTCTTTTCCCTTTCCCCTCTGGTCATGGAATCCTGGCGACCGTTTTCCACCAGATCTGAATTAACAATCACCCCCAGCCACTAAGCACGGTGGGTACTCCCTCTCATTCCACTCGACTCGGTCTTTCAAAAGTTGAGTGCACATCACTGTGTGGGATCCTTGTCTAATGTCCTGTTGCTGTCCCAACATACGACATACTCAAATGCGGTGTTTCAAACGGGCTTAAAGAGCACAGAACAAAAGGATCTCATGTCGGATGATGGCATGAGACATGCGCTTTCAAACTCTGCTGGAGTTTCTCCTGGTCATTCGCGCTTGGTTGTCATTTATCCACACAAAACCCGAGACTGGCATTCAAATCAGCCCCACCGTCCGGAACTGCCTCACCAACATGCACGGCGAGTGCTGGACTCTGTGTGTGGTGATAAAGAAAACAACCAGAACCAGAGATGCTGTGTGATCACAGACTGACGCGTGAAGCTGGGAATAAGCCACAGGAATAACCGGGAGGCAGGCTGGTTAAGGATCACAACGAAAACGCTGACGACTTCCGCTCTGGTTTTGATAAACAAAATAGAAGCAACAACCTGGAGCTTCAGAAATCATGTGAGAACGGTCATGTCTGTCAGGACAATAGTGACTGGAAAGGAAGAGGACTTCGCAGAGCTTACTAGTATGTTTTTGAGATGGCCAGGCTCAGGACAGATGACTTTTAGGTCAGGTTTTTGGAGTCTTTTAAGCCTAAAAGTGGTGACACCTTTGACGTTTTTTTATCAGACGAATGGAGAGCGGACCCTCCCTGGGAACCGGGAGGGAGATTTCTGGAACAGAAGGCTGTAGGGCTCTGCTCCGTGTGGACGCTCCTGGGGCCAGCGCACAGCTGGGGGTTAGAGGCATGGTGCTCCTCTCTGTCTCATCCGGCTGCAGTTCACTTAACGACCTTCCCTCTCTGCAGAACGACACAAATCTGCTCACGTTTTGGGTTGTCACGACGGAGGGCTGATTCACCTTCAGGTTGTCAGCTTCAGCCGGAGCAGGTCTGCGAGGAACCCCGGGCGGGCGGACAGCAGCGCGCGGGGCGCAGGTGTCCTCGTGGCCTCCAGGGGCGCTGCGACCCACGCGGAGGCCCGAGGCGTCCAGGGGGAGCTGGCCACACACAGGTGGGATTCCGAGCAGGGAGACCCCAGGCGGGTTCCCATGGCAGGAACGGAGGAAGCGAGGCCAGGCGTCGCGCACGGGGCTCCTCGCGCGCTTAGGGACCTGCCTTTCAGAGCCGCTGGCGCGGCAGCAGGAGCGCAGGATCTAAGGCTGATAAAGGCCCTCCTGGGGCAGGGGGGCGGGGAAGGCGGGGTGAGCCCGAGGAAAGACCACAACGTGCGGATGGAGGTGCAGGGGACTGTCCCCTGTCCCCGACGCTGAAACCAGAGGCATTTATTTTAGGGGACAAGGGGCACTTGTGGGTGTGGCAGCAACTGGACGCAACGAACCATTTCCGAGCCAGAAAACGAGCGATTAGACAATGGAAGGGACTTCCGCGGCCACATCGTCCGCACGGCAGTCGCCGAGTTTCAGAAACGCCACGCGGGATTCGGGGCTATCGGGCACCTGGAGCCCGGGCTGCCGCCACCGCCACCCCAGCAGCCCCGCCGCCCTGCCGCCCCGCCGCCCCGCCGCCGGCAGGGGGCGCCCGCGCGCGACTAAAAGGCGCGGTCGTGGCGGGCGGCCTCAGTGCGGAGCTGGGCGGCCCGGGACGCGGGCGGGAGAGATCGGCGCGGGCAGGGCGCGGCGGGCACAGCGCAGAGCGCACACTCCGGCACGATCGGCGGGACCCGACGGTGGCGCCTCCGCAGCCGTGACTCCGGCCCAGCGCCCCACTGTCCAAGCCCGCCGCCCCCCCGCCCAGCCCGCCGCGCAGCCCCGGGCTCCCCCATGGGCGCCCGAGGCCGGGGCGCCCCCGCGCGCGCGGCGCCTGCTGCCCTGGGCGGCGCTGCTGCTCCTGGCGGCGCTGGTGCCAGTGGTCTCCGCGGCGGGAGCTCCAGGTACGCGCAGCCGGGGCTGGGCTGCCCGGCTCTCTGCGCCTCCTCCCGCTTCTCTGTCCGCCTGCACACACCGCCCGCCCGCCTGTCGCGCTGGGACCGCCGCCCCGCTCCGTGTTGGCTGCGTGTCGTGTCACTAACCTGTGCGTCCTCCTCGCTCGCGGGCCAGGGCGCAAAGGGGCGGATGGGGACGCGGGATCTGGGCACCCGGAGTCCCGCGCGCAGGAGGAGGGAGCGGGGACGCCGTCGGCGCCAGGGGCCCTCGGTTCCATCCTTGACCTCGAAGTTTCCGCGCCCAGGAGTCGGGAGACTGGAGCTAACTTCCCGGGGAGACTCAGCAAGCGTGCAGTGGGGGGAGAAGGCCACTTCTTGGAGTTGCCGCGGCGGCATCCTCTCCCCTCCGTCCACCTGCCCCGAGGCGGGTGCCTGTCGGTGGCGGAGAGGCAGGACTGATGCCCCAGAAGCGCGCGGGGAAAGGCGCGCGCTGCCGCGGGCGGTGGGGACCCGGGCGCCCGAGGGAAGCCGCGCATCCCGGCGGGAACCTGGGAGCTGCGAGGGGACCCGGGTCTCGGGCGCAGGGACAGGGCCGGGGGACAGTCGGTTCCGGAGAAGCGCACCCTTCCCCGGAGGCGGAGGCTGAGGCTGGGGACGGGGTGGTGGCTGTTCTCTGTGGGACTGAAACGTGAGCGGCGCTGCTCCGAGAACGCCAGCGCGCTGTCCGCGCTCCTGCCCGTCTCCCTCGGAGAGACCCGTTTGCGGCGGGGGTTCGGGGTTTTCTCCCTGCGCCTTTGGTGGGCCTGGTTCCCACCTCCTGGGCAGGCATTTTCACGCTTGAAGCCCTGCGGCGTTTATTCGTGCCATCGGTTTGCAGGAATCCAAGAAGTCGACTTTTTTGTCGACACTGCTCCCTCCCAGCTGGGCTATGAAAATTCAGATTCCAGTGCGGGCTCCTAGTTAAAGGACGCTACTTAGGGCCTCTGTTGCCCATGGTTACAAGGGAAAGGGAGACGGTGGGGGATCACATCGACTTTTGGTTCTTTTCGGAGGGTGCATCCTGCACAACGCTCGCTGCCCGTTTGCGCCACGGGCTGGGGCACCAAACGCCACTTTCCTCATAAAAGACAGTCCAGTGGTAGTTGCTGTTCTCCTCTCTGTTAGCCTCTCTGGGAAAGCAGTCGCTGAGTCTGTTGCTCAGTATCTAAGAATAAAACTAAAGCCTTTCGACTTCTCCTACAACCCATGCTTTTCTCTCTGTCCTAAACAAACCTTTTCTGAATGTTGAAAGAGTTTTTGTTCCAGAAGGCGGACTGCAATGGAGCCGATGCCAAACGGGCTTCGCGATGGTTCCAGCTCTGTCCCTGTTAGATTCCCCTGCCACCTGCCCAGGGCTCCGCCCGGGGGTGTCTGAGGTGGGGGCTGCCCCCGCATCTCCTCCCCTGGCCCCCGCCCTGCATGGCTGAGCTGTGAAATGCTGGGGCTGGAACCCTTGCTGGCACTTCTCTCTCATGTGTTGACGTGGAATTTGCAGTAAAATGATGACCAGACTAGAAATGGACAAAGGGGGACAGGCCCGCTCTGAAATAGGTATTTACTGCACTTACTGAAAGGATGGAAGGAAGAAGCAGACGCGCCCTGTGGCGAGCTCCCGGGCTGGGAAAGAGATCAGGGGGCACATAATTTGTTTCATCTGTTGCTCTGGAAGGCGTCCTGTCTGCATTCTGAGTCTGACGGCAAGGCCGTGGCCACGGTGCTCCCTCTCTGGCTGAATTAGTGCAACACCCAGCAAGCTGCTGGATCCGGGCGCTCCCCTGCCCCCCAAATCCTTTTGTGGCCAGAATCCCTCCAATGAAACCACGTTAACAGTGGCAGACCCCACAGCTCCGAGGGACTTTCCTTAAAATAGAGGTGGTTTGCAGGGCGCACTGAGGATCTAAATAAGCCCTTCAACTTGGTGGTCAATTAAAACATAAAACAAGCAAGTGCCCCCCCCCCCCCCACCACCACGCTGGTGCTTGCCAGGAGACCTTTTTCTGAAAACATATGGAGGTACACACACTCACATACATGTATAGTGGTTTTCTTAGGGTAGCAGTGGGCGATTTTAATTTTTTCTTTAAAGCTTAAAGACCCTTTCAGGGAACCCGCAAGATCAAAACTATTTTCAAAGTGATGCTAAGACACGTCTGCCTTTTCCGCAAAGTTCAATGGTGATCCCCAGGACAAGCACTTGTGCGACGGTTTAAGCTGTGAACAGAAC
The DNA here is from genome assembly GCF_000147115.1 of Myotis lucifugus. Classification (NCBI taxonomy): domain Eukaryota; kingdom Metazoa; phylum Chordata; class Mammalia; order Chiroptera; family Vespertilionidae; genus Myotis; species Myotis lucifugus. The sequence goes on along the minus strand of NW_005871553.1, from coordinate 370,378 downwards.
TGGCTGCTTTTCCCCAAGAACACCACACTCACCAGAAAGAATGACTGCAGACAATCCAGCTATTCTGACCTGGGTATTCGGCAGATGGCTTCTCAAAAATGAACGAAGAGGGGCCAGCCACTGCTAGGAAAATCACTGCTGGGAGGTCCTGCCAGGGGGAGCATTTGAGCTTTCAAGTGAAACTTAGAATTTTGCCATCTCCAGCATCATACATTTAGAAGCTTTTTAATACTTAAAACCCTTTCTAACAAGACCAGTGGTGGCATGAATGGATGTGATGTTTAAACACTGTGTTATAAAACACGTCAGCTTGTAGTTGGTCTGCATGACCAAGCGAACCTGTAAATCCGAGTGACCGATGCAAGGTGTTACTAAGTCTTGCCTGTCTGAACAGTCCGTCCGAAATTCGAGCGAGCCCAATGGACTTTTAATGTGACAAAATGTCAACACTTTCTTTACATGGTTTCAGAGTCTACATTGCAACTAATCTTGAGGAAACTTCTACTTGATGAGTTTTGGGGTAGTATCAAAGATTTTCCAGGATTACCCATAAGGCTGTTATAGTGTTTGATCTCTGTGAGGCTAGATTTTTTTTCAGATACTTCCACAGAAACAGCATGCTGCCGTAGACTGAGGGATAGTAGACAGGAGGTCCTGCCGTCTTCTATTAAAGAGATTTGTCAAAATGCAAAACAGTGCCACTCTTCTCACTATTTCTTTTTGTTTTAGAAAAACAGTTATTTTTTTCATAAAATTTTTTTTTTCTTCAAAAAGCTTTATTGTTTCCATTTGGTCCAATGCATGGGAGAGGGCTTCAGGGTGGTTAAAAGAATGGCTAGTGGTTTTGGGAAGAGGCTCAGAGGAAGGCAGAGGGACCCCTCAAAGGCCTCTGGGCTCCACAGGCTCCTGGCCGTGCTTGAGGGGGAGCCTTTTGAAGAGATACTCACCCAGCCCAGCCTGGGGGCCGGCAGCCTGGGGAGGTGAGTCAAGTGTCACCCATCTCCTTGATGAATTTCACCTCCTCACCCCGGAAGTGGTTCTCCAGGAAGTCACAGGGATAAGGGCCTGCAGCTCCCAAAGGGCCAGGGTCAGGTTCCTCTCCAAGGCCAAGGCCGTCTCCATGGCACCCTGAGTTTTGCCCACTCACCTTGGGGAGGCGTCAGCACGTCCTGGAAGAGAGTGTGGCCACCGCGCTGGCTTTGCATCTTTAAGAGACCTGGGTGCCCTCGCTGGGAAGCAGTGGCCCTGCCCTCGGGAGCCACATCATCCTGGCGGGTGGAATTAGAAGCCCAGAGAGAGGTGGGTGTGGGAGGCCCTCGGATGCAGGCTGGCCAGGCGGTTGACGGCAGCCTCCACCTCGGAGGAAGAATTCTGACAAATTTGGGAGCTCATGGTGGTTCAGCAATGATAAGTTAAGGTACAAAAACAAAAAAACCAAAAACGGTGTTGGCTGGTCTCTGAGGCTGAAGATGGCTGCGGTGGTTCCGAAGGTGGTGACTGGGAAAGACGGTGGAGGGTGGCCGGAGGCTGGAAGAAGGGGCGTCCCTGGTGTCCTGTCCAAACACTGTTGAAGCAGGAGACAGAGCTGGGACCGCCGAGGGCACTCCTAACACAGTATTTTCATGTCAACATGTAATGGTTTACTCTTGCTATTTTAAAAAGAAATCAAAACAGAGTTTAACCTCTTCCTAGTTTTAATTTCTGGTCAGTAGTTATCGGTAGATAAAACCCACGTGGACAACCTCTGTAAGATCCGCATTCGTTTGAGTAGAAGGGATCTGGAGAACGGAAAGTTGGATACCCACTGGTTTATAGGAGGGAAGTCGGCTCAGCATCAAGACGCAGGGCTGGAGCCTGGGGCTGTCATTCACCCGCTGGTGGCCTCAGGCAGTGAGTCAGTCTCCACTAGCCCAAGAATGTCTGTAGAAGCCTCAGGGGCTTTCCTGGGCCAGCCTGCCTCCAGCTCTGCAGCGGGTCCCTCCTCCGGCTGTTCTTCTCTTCGAGAGGAGGGGTGAGCACACCCTTCCCTTGTACATGTGCACTGGAGCCCACACACGTGAAAGACCTGTTTTACTCATCAGCTGAGCACACGGTTCATTACTGTGCAATTAGAGGTTGTAACAGGATTGGAGAGAGACCATTCATGTCCCTGGAAAGACATCACCGGTGGTTCCAGAGCATTATCGATATGTCCTACCAAGACCATATCTTTATTTAAGTCATAAAGGCCCATTCCCTGAACACAGGCAGGGGAGTGGCAGGTTGCATTAATTTCTATTGCTGTTGTAACAAGTTACCACAAACTTAGTGGCTTAAAACCAAATAAATGTATTCTCTTAGAAGTTCGGAGGGTCTCACGGGCTAACATCAAGGGCTGTGCTCCTTCTGCAGGTCCCAGGGCATAATCCAGCCCCTCTCCCAGCTTCTAGAGGCGCCCATGTGCCTCCACTCTGAGCCCCGTTGGCAATCACTCCCCTTATATCCATAGGGTTCCCACTTTCCTGTCTGCTCTTCCGATTACAAAGCCCTGGTGATTGCATTGGACCCAGGCACAATCTCCCCACCTCCAGACCTTTCATTTAATCACACCTGCTAAGTCTCTTTTGCCCCCGGGAGCTCACGTGTTCACTGTTTACAGAGATGAGGCCATGCCATCTTTGGGGGCAATTATTGTGCTGTGGCAGGGTGAGGGTGGGTTTCAAGGGGAACCCCACGCTGTGCTGGTTGGGGAGCAGACTTCTTTTCACCGTTCCTTGTGGAAACTGGAGATTTCTTGAGCTACAATTAAACCTCTCATCAGGAACTTTTATTTTAGTTAGAAAATATAGAGGGGGTATTTAAAGGTATTCACATATAGGCGATAAAATCATATATGTGTATAGGTACTTACTTGTTAATAGAACACTTACGTTAGGATACACCAGAAAGGGAGCGTGGGTGCCTTAGGGGGGGACGGGGTAGCTGGGGCTGGGAGTCATGTTGCTTGCTTATTTCTTTTCCTAATTTAGTAGGCATGCTAGAGCATTTGGAACAGGGAGGTATTGGTTACACATATGAGCAGACATTCTCTTTTCCTTTTAGAAGTGATCCTTGTTTTAGTTACAGGGAATATGAATTAATTCAAATTTGGGGAGTTGTGTTATTACTAAGGAATATTCCCCAGTATGGGACAGAGGGTTAAAACTTAGAAGTTTTGAATGTGGCGTTTTTGTGCCACTGAGTGTTAGGTGACGTCACGTGGAAGACAGATTTTCTACCACATTTTCTCCTACTTCCTTTCTTCTCTGCTCCGGCCCCGCGGCGCTTGCGCCCCTCGGCCCTCAGAGGGCGCTCCTGGCCTTCCGGCGGCGTTCCCACTGCCCGCTGACCCCAGGAGCTGTGGCTTTCTGGATTTCAGAGAATTAGGTCAAACGTTCAGTTATCTGCTTTGGTTTTCCCCTAGTGTCTGTCCTTTTTTTCAGTGTTGCTACTTGTTATTCATTTCCCGCTGACCATTGGTGAGAAAGAATTCGAAGCCTAAACCTAACGCTGGTCAGCAGCCCGTTAGCAGGCTCCTGCCAAAGCTGCAGCCACTGGACTGAGGAGGGACCAGGGCCACCCGAGGGGTGTAAGCGCCTCTGGGCATGAATGACAGTTTGAGCGAGTTTTGATTAATCGTTCTCATGACGTGTCCCCCCTCCACCCTCCGTGGATTCTTCTTGTATCTGGGAGAGTGATGCAGATTCTAAGGCAGGTTTATAACTAGCAAAACCCCCGAGAGCTGCACGGATGAGCCACATTCCCTGCTGGGTCTCCTGTGCGGAGCTGGGTCTTGACAGCGGCTGGGCATCAGTCAGAGCAGGAAGGCAAGGAAGGGCATTCAGGGGGAGGAGCCACCATGCTGCACGTGCGAAGGCACAGACGCCAGAAGCTGCGTGAATGTTTGAGGAAACAGGAGTGTTCGGGTGGCTCCTGCAAGGTGGCCCCCGGGGTGACAGTGGCATTCAGGGTTGGGGGGTCAGCAACCACCAGCCCAGGAAGGTCCTGGAGTTTGGCCATAATCCAAAGCATTGGGGGAGCGTCCGCAGTGCGGTGCCCTGGGTGGGAGCGCATGGCCGCTGAGCGGAGGAGGGCGCTGGAGGCAGGCCAGAGGGGCGGATGGTGCCTCCGGCGTGGTGCTGCAGGCTCTGTCCTATCTTCTTATTCACCTGGACTTTGGGGGTTTCTTCATTACAATATAGACACGCTGATGGTCTTCACCTTCCGCCCTCACTGAAATGGCTCATGTGTTCTAGAAAAGCCCCATTTGGAGCGGGTTCCAGGGTGCTGGCAGTGCCATGAACTCGAGGTGGGCACATGGGCAGACTTTACAGTTAAAGAGAACTGAGCAGTTGGTACCAGGGGGTCTGTGGACAGAATTCCACATGGTTTATAAGGGGAAGATCTGTGTAATTGTAGGAGTTGCTAGAACTCCACGCGCTAAGTCATTGGCTTAAAGAGGAAAGCAGTAGATATAACGGATGCAGGTTTTTACAGCTAGAGAGTGATACTAGCTGTAGTGACGGTCAGCTAAGCATCGACTCCTTTCAGGGTTCAGAAGCCATTTCATCGTGGACAGGTGGCTGGGTAGAACCCACAGACCCAGACGGGGACGAGGCTGTGCTGTTCTCGGAAGAAGGGTGGGCAGTGGGTCCCCTGGCGCCAGCGCTGCTGCTGTAACTAGTTAACATCGTAGTGAACAGTGTGACCAGGGTGTGTATCGGTGGCTCCTAATTTGAGATGACGCCAAGCTGGGCTGGAGAAGAAATACCAGGGACAGTCAGTCACCTGTGGCCAGAACCCCCAGGGCTGGGCAGGGTGAGGGAGGCCAGGGGGCCGAATGGTCGGGTGTGGCCTCCCAGGAGCGTGAGAGAAGGGCCCTCCTCCAGGCCTGGCGAGGGCAGCGGGGCGGCGGGGCCCTGTGAGCCGCTGGCTTAGTGCGTTTACTGTGGCTCAGTGTCAGGGAAGCCTGACGTGGCCATTTATCAGGCGTCCACCGTGATGCACCCCTTTCTCCGGGGCATGCGGCCAGTGCTTTTAACGTCCCCATAGCTCTAGGAGACCACTAATATTTTTAAAAACGGTTTTAAAAGTTTATGAGATAGTTGAAGATTCACATGCAATTGTAAGAAATCACACAGCAATCCCACGTGCCTCCCACCGGTTCTCCCCGTGTCTTCTTTAAGAGGGCGGGTCCTGGTGGATTAAGGGCAACCCTAATCAAGCATGACGTCATCTGAACTTGATGACACCTTAAAAAAACCCATTCCCAGGTCCCGGGAGCATATCCTTGTGGGGGGACACAATTCACCCATCACAGGTGGAATGCCGGCCAGCGTGCTCCCATGCGTGGGTGAAGGCGTTCACAGGGCTCCCAGCGCGGGGGCGAGTCCCCGGGTGGGACTGCGTGGGCTGCGCCGTCAGCCCCGAGTTCCAGAGTCCCACGCACATCCAGCGGGCCGTCCGCAGCTCAGGCCTCGCGAGAGCCTTCACCCATAAAGTGAGCGATTGTCATCAACTCCGAGCTTCTGTGGGCGACCCACTGCCCCGCTGGAGGCACGGGCCACACACACTTACCAAAGACACTGGGGCCAATGTGGCCGGAAATAACCGCATCACGGTGGCCAGTGTGGCCAGTGTTCAGCCCTGAATGCTTCACACGATGGACGGACGAAGAATTCCAAGATCAGCGAGAGAACCCACACATTTGTCTGAGGACTTTGCCTGGAGGGCGCACTTTGATGTTGACTCCACCTACGCCTCTTTTTTTTCCTTTTCAGTAAAATGTCTGCCTTTCTTTTACAGATTTCCTCCTCCAGCTGAGGCTGGTAGCGGGTACGATGAGCAGCCTTGTTCTCCCACAGAGGCCCCACTCTCTGACTTTCTGACGCTGGGGAAGCCGCCATGCCGCCTCCGGCTGGCAGATGCCCTGGCCCTGCTGTTTTAAATGCCACTTTCTGCCCCGCCCCCCTGTCTCCTCCTATTATTTTCTGCTGGATGGGGAACTGAAGCATCTGCCTGTGGCTTCTGGCCACGTCTGCTTCGTTTACTGCTTCATACCTGCCTCACCACAACACTTGTCTGGCCTGTTTTCTCAGGCTGTTTCTCAGGGAGCTTTCTGGGTAAGATGAGTGGTGAGTTTAACGACAGTAATGCCCAAGTGTTTAGCATAGTTAGACAATGACTTTCACATTTTGGGAAAAGGAATGAATTTTTAGGGAGTTGTTTTTGGCGGGCAGTTTATAAGTAGGCTGAGTTTAAGCCGGACCAGCAGGCCATGGTAGTTCTTTAAGAAACGATTTCTCAGCTGCGAGTTGAATTTGAAAAATGTGCAAAAGATCCCACAAAAACCTGGAAAGGACTGGCTTCCGTGTGCAGGTCTCTGACGCTCAACAGCAGCGCGAGCCCTGCGTTCCCTGCCCACCCGGAGGCATTTTCTCTGCAGGGCCCCTTGTTTTCTCATCGCTGTTATAATTAAATATATCGATGGAGTTCCTCCAACTTCATTTCCCTAAACCATTCGGGAAGCTCGTGACTTAGATGGGAAACATCCTTGTTTTTTCTCTGGAACAGTAGCTTTCGCTTACATTGGTTCCTGAATAAAATGGCCAAGAGCTTAAAAACCTTAAATCCTAATGATCAGGTTCCGCCAGCTCTGCTGGTGAAATTCAGTCTAATTTCTGGCTGCATCCTTCTCTGGACAGATGTACTTACTCAAGTCCATGGCGTAGCGACAAAGAAAGCACGGACATTGTCAAAACCAAATCCCTTACAAACAGCACACAGAAAGAAATTCAAGTTAAAACAAAGCAGCTTGTACTTAGAAATCAAGAAGAAAGGTGACTTGATTTTATGGATTCAGAGATGATGCCACCAGGTGGCAATGGACAGAGCTGCTGAGAACACAATGTCTTAGTAACGGTGGCTGAACAGGTCAGGGGGATGGCTTATCTCACTTGCCAATAAGCCGGGGAGCAGAGGCTCTCAGGGACCCTGGACCTTCCCATTTCCCACTCCTGCATCCTTCTCAGACTCGTCAGTTCTTGTTCCAAGATGCTGCTGCACCTCCAGGTGTCATGCTGACATCCCAGAGGGGGGAAGAGAAGGAAGATACAAAAGGCCAAAAGCACATGACAGCAGATCCTGACCCCTTTATCATGCTTTCCTGGTAGTGGCAGCAGCAGTCACTTCCTCATAGGTGTCATTGGCTGGAATTGATCACATGACCACCCCTAGCTGCAAGGGATGTGGAGGGTACTTCTATTGTAGAAGAAGGCAAGGGAAGCGGCAGCAGCTGGGGATGGCTCTGGGGTACCCAACCCACAGTGTCTGCCATGGCAGTGTCTGAATTCAAAGCAAGCTGCGAAACTGTCATAAATCAGTTGGTAAACTTGACTAAAGAGACTAATAGAAACTTTAACTGTCTTAGAAAACATCTTGAGGAGGAAGGCAGATTCCTTTTTAGAGTAACCTTTGGGCCTGAGAATTTGATTTTAGTTTTTCCACTGTTATTTTGAAACAGAATTTCTTACTGCTTCATTTTATTGTCCATTTTTGTGTTTTTCTGCTTTGTGGATCTTTCCCATGTTAGGGGGTGGGAGGAGATTGAAAAGATAATGAAGGGGAATCATATGAGGTAAACTATATTAACAAATATTTGGTCTTTCTCTCTTCACCTGTTTTCCCCACATACAAATAACCTGGAATCTAGAACATTCTAGGCAAACTCTGTCCATAAGGAGCCATTACCCTTCAGGTAACAATATAGCATTTGAACCACAGCCTTTGTTTACCAGCATCCCAGGATGGTGGCTGCGTCGAGGGCGCCGTGGGTGGGAGATTGGGGCCAATGCCTGAGGAGAAGGGGAAAGGAGAGAAAGTGCTGCCAGGCAGCGTCAGGGCTCTGTCCTTGGGAGGTTCCCACGTGCGTACCGAGTGCCTGGTGACCTGGGCAGGGCTGGCTGTGAGCAGCACCAGGGAGAGCCGCACTGAAGCCAAGTGCGAGGCCCACCTCTTTCTGTGACACGTGGCCACCTGAGACTCCCCAAGGTGGAGACACTCAGGGAGACCAACGAGGGTGGTGGCGGCGCTGGCAGTCTGGCGAGAATAGACATGGATTCAGACAAGCTGTACTTAACGACTGGGAGATTTTGATGGCTCTACCATTTGGCTTCTTTGAGCTGCTGGGGAAAAATGTGATCACCATTGTATTCAGAGGCCATCTAGTGCCCTTATAAGCACATTGGCATGTATGCATGCTAATTTGGCCTTTTAGTGAGAATAAGTGATGCTTTGTTGTTATTAAAATACTGGAAAAGGCCTGAGAGTGGGAAACAACCATGGAACTCAGGTTTCGAGGAGGCCATGGCAGAGGTGGGCAGGAGGACACGTCGAGCCCAGCGGCCCAGCTGGCATCTCTGTTCATTAGGAAGCGCTGAGGGCAGTGAGGGACTGGTACCCAGCCACACACAGCAGCCTGGGACATTTGGAATCTTCTAGGCTCTCACTGCACTGGCTTACCCCCTCACCAGGTAAACAGGACAGCACACTGGGCATGGGGGTAGAATCCAGTCAGTCACGTGACACGGGGTGATGGATTGGGTTTTGAGGACTGTGGGCTAGGGGTGAAGTCTGGAGAGCCCTGCACCCCCCGGATCCCCAAGGGACCGGGCCAGCTGCTGGCCTTGGTGTTTCTCTCTGACGGGAGGACAGTGCTGTGGGGCCTCCCGTGGTGGGGTCACAGGCCCTGTTTGCAAAGCTCTTTCCGCTCCCTGGAGTGGTTTTTAAGTGTAAAGACTCCAAAGACCTAGATTTTGGTTTCATTCTTTATACTGTTACCCCTAGAGAGCCACGCCAACTGTGGAAAACTTCCACTGAGCCCCGGGCATGCTGGGAAAGGCCAGCGGAGGAGCCAAGCCCCATCTCAGGACTCAGCTGTGTCCCCCCTCCCCCCCCCCCCGCCCCAGCAGCCCTCCAGGTAGAAAAGCAGCCCACCACTCACAGCTGTACATTTCACTGGGACCAGGCTCTTCTACCAGGTCGCAAAACAACCTCTACTTTCTGCTCTTTTCTTTCTTTTTTGGGGGGAGGGTGGGAGGCGGGGAGAATGGTCATAATTATTTGGCAAATACAATCCCAACATCCATTTGAAAAATTATTTAAAATGCAGTCATTTCAGTGTTTTGCCCACACGCTGCCAACCTTCTGGCTGCTCCTACATTTTGGACTTTTCCTGAGCTGTCTGGTGTCTTATGGACAATGGCTGGATTTTCCCACCTCTCCTTGGAATCCGTCTCAAAGTTGAAGGTCACGTCGATGCCTATCCCTGAGCTGTCCTGCAATGTTAGCACATCCCGACCTTTCCTGGCCGACTGACTGGATTTTTGGTCAAACACTCACGGTTTCACTGAGATTTGTGTTTTCTTCATTTCAGGGTCTGGGAAGTATTTGGCGGTTTCCAGTGGAAAGTAAAACTAGACTTTCAAACAAAGATGAAGCAGGGAGACTTACATAAACACGAGGGTTTGTTGCATTAAAGAGCAATCCTTGGAATACTTAAATGATTTTTGAATTTTTGGGGTTTTAAGGGTCTAGCTTATTTCAAAAGCCCTTAGCATTCCTTCGGGGTTTTCTTCTTAACTGAGGCTGACTTTTCCTGCTCCCGAGCGATGGTCAGGCTGGGTGGGCTGCCCGGCGCTCGGCTGGGAATGGCAGCCGTCCCCGCTGGGCTGGCTCGTGCCTTCGGCTCTTCGGGTGTGTCTGCACTGGCAGCCTTTTGGGACCAAACGTATTGGCTGCTGGGGCTGCTTCAAAATGTTATTTTCGACTTTCATAGAAGATCTTGATTAATAGTCTCTTTGTCCGTTAGGGTCTGACTTTGAGTGGCAAAAACCCAAGTTGAACTAATCTAAATCCCAGAATGTCTTGGCTTGGAGCGGGGTGTTGGGAAGTGCAGGGGTTGAGTGGGCCCCGGGGATGCCTTGAACCAGGGCTTTGCTGGTAGACGAAGCTAGGATGTGCCCTGCACACAGCACATGCTGGATGCGCTGCCTCACAGAGATTTTAGCATCTCGGGCTGTAAGAATTTAGGCGAGTGAGAGGCTTTGGATTCAGTTATTTAACTCCCGGGAATTCTGAAGATTCAGCACCAAGTCCAGTGAAAGGTGGTGGAGACCGAGTTTGCTAAGGGAGCCCAGACCCCATCTGGGCAGTTCAATGGGTCTTCTCTGGCTGAGGCGAAGTAGAGTCAATTTGAGAGGAAAGAAATGTGGACGTTAGCTTCTTTACATTGAAATGAAGCCGTAAGACTGAGAAGGTTCACCCTCGGACTTTAAATATACCTGGGCATTCTGTCATGGGAGGGACTTCTGTTGAAATTAGGACATTGCTATGTGGCTGGGATTGTATTATTGGATTTCTCTGTGCTGTGATCTCAACTCCTTGCTGAAACTCTGGTGGGCTGTGTAGACGGCATGAGCTGGGCAAAATTTGGGATTGGAATGGGACAGGCAAGGAATGGATTTTCTGCCTAGATGTCAACTTGGCTTTGGAATTGGCTAAAGAATGAGTCTTCCTCATTTTTGAAACTGGGGGCGGGGAGGGGAACCCCACCCATAACCTCAGGAAGATACTTGGCAGGTCAGTGCTTAAGACTGGGGAGGCCCCGGAAGAAGAGGCAGGTGGTCCTGGTCCTCGCTCTGAAGGGAAGACACGACAGGACCTCAGGTGGATGGTCATGCCCAGTGGTGTCAGGGCACAGCCTGCTGGGATATTAGGAAACTTGCATCTGTCCTCATCCCTTAGTCTATCCCCTCCATGAGGTATTTGTCAAAGGTGCCTAAAAACCGAAATCATGCCTCTCGATGGAGTGCACATGCCTTGATATGTCTTCACTCATCTGCTTGATCTTTCTGGTCCTTGGGTTGGAGACCCTCCGTTGACCTCACTGGTCTAAATCCTCCTAACATTTTTTTCTCTTGAATCCATCGGCATTTTACGTGAGTACCGGATATTCGGGCATACTGGGTGCCAAGAGAGATGCCAGAGTGTAAAGATGAGGGAGGGGCAGGTGAGGTATGTGCCCCCGTCTACCATGATGCATGGGCCATGATGATATTGGTCAGGCCAGGCTGGCCCTGGGGACTTAGCTCTGGACTCAGGCTTCTGAGAGCACTGTCAGCCTTGGAGGACCCCTTGAGGCCACTCTGCAGAAGCCGAGGATCCTCTGAGGACAGATGTTGCAGAGCCACTGGAATCTTGGTTTCAATCCTAGAGTAGACGCAGACCCATACTTTGACCTTGAACCCAAGTGGCCTGCGTGGATAAGACCTGGAGTTTGGAGCTGGGTCAGAGTGAAAACTAGGCGCTGGCCTAGTTCCCCAGCAGACCAGAGGAGGCCTCATGGGAGCCATGGCATGCAGCTGTCTTGCTTGGCAGTTGCCAGGTATCTGAAAGGTCACCAGAATATCATCTTGCCACTCGGCACCTGGCAAAATATTGTTGAATGTGGATAAAGGTCACTTGTATGAAGCATAGCAATGCCTCTGTCATGGGATGAAATGGCCTGAGCCACAGCAGACCCAGTGGTTTCCTCCTTCTGTCTGGAGCACCTCGGCATCTGTCCCCATCAAAGACAGCCTTGGGGGCGGGGGGTGGGGGGAGGACACGGACAGGAAATTCTTTTTACTTCACCCCAAATCCCTTTGCTGCAGCTGAAGCTCATTTCCTCACTTTCCATCCCGTGGAGGTAAAAACACCGCTTGCCAGGGCCCTAACCTGTCATGTGGGCTGTGAGGGACCCCCAGTGACCTCTCTATTGGGCCTTTAACTCCTGTGGCCCTGACTGGGTTTGTCCTTTTTATCTGTAGAGTGGCTGTTCATGGGAACAGAGCTTTGCAGAATGCTGAAAAATGAGAATGCCGAACACAGAAGGTCATGGGCTTCGTTTGTCCAGCAGAGAGGGTGGCCTGTTGTAAGTTTCTGAGGACACTTGAGCATAGTAAGGAACCATGTTGTTCACCTTTAGCTCCCAGAGTGTGGATCCCATAACAGAACCCAGCACGCATCCCGCAGCCCCTGAAACCAACTTCATCTCCTTATGCCTTCACTTCACATTTAAGGGATGAGGTCACGAGGCCTACACAGTATGACTGGGAGTAGAACATACTGTCATGTTTCTAGCCCCAAGAATAAGCTTTCGGAATCCAAGTTCATGCACATTGGTCCTTCCTCTTCTCGTCCAGTCCTTTCTGAGTAAGGCAACGATGACAGTCACTAGGAAGCATTAATCATGATATCAATCTGAAATATCAAAGTCAGTGGGAATCCGGGGTATGAAAACACCTGCTACACAAGTCACTGTGGTGTCTTTTTACTTGGCTAGTTCATGTGTGCTGGGGTTATGGCGAGAGGAGGTGTGGGGGTTTATTGGCCTAAGGACCTCAGAGAACCTCACATTCAGAACTGATCTTACAAGGAGACTGACCCCAAGGTTGCCCTGAAGGTATGATTTCAGGGTCCCCCAAAGGCCTCTGTGTTCAAAATCAGCCTTCACCGGGTCACTGTGTAAGGCCTCAAACGCTCCTGTTGGGAAGTCATGCCTCGGGCTAAGGTTTTGCTGTAAGATGCAGACATCCCTGAGAGGGCATGAGTCATGGACGCCATGTATTCCAGAGAGGAGGGGCGAGGGCACCAGCACAGGGGAGGTGACTAGGGCTGGGGGCAGGAGTGCCCCCAAGAGAGGAGAGTGGCGTGGGAAGGCGGGGTAGATGGTGGAGGACGTGGTCACACAGCCACGGAGGGTTCCCAGTTGGTTCTAGGAGGGCAGTGGCTTCCTAGCTTAACTCATATTCAGGGAATGTAGTCACCGGTCCTTTATGAGCAGGGACAGGCGGGAGGCCTGTGAGCCGTGGGAGCTGGGCACAGCAGCAGTGGCCTTGGCTCCTGTCTGGTGCCACGTGTGGCTCTGGGCAGTTATCACCTCCTGCTGCAGGCCCTGCTTTCCTCACCTGCAGCACGAGGGGGTCAACAGCTCCTCGCAGGTCGCCTGTGTTGTGGGCACCGCCTGCCACGTAAGGTTGAGTGGGTGGCAAGTGGTAGGCATGCAGTAAGACCCCTTTTCCTGTCCATTTCACACACCCATTTTTAAATACTAGGTGTAGTTTTACACCATCCGGCTTTTTAAAAGTATGTTCGAATGCTGGTGCAGGCACGTATGGAATTGAGATGCTGCTTGATGGTACTTGACCACTGGCCAGAGGAGAATAGCCTGGGCCGGTTGCTCAGTAGTTAGAGTGTCGGCGCAAGGACTGAAGGGTCTCGGGTTTGATTCTTGTCAAGGGCAAGTACCTCGGCTGTGGGCTCGATTCCTGGCCCAGTTGGGGTGCACGTGGGAGGCAAACAGTCGATGTGTCTCTCTCACATCGATGTTTCTCTATCTCTTCCCCCTCTCTCCTTCTCCTGCAGTCTAAAAAAAAAATTAATGGAAAAAATATCCTCGGGTGAGGATTAAAAAACATAAAAAATAAAAAGAGGAGAACAAACAAACTCACTTGTGGACACACATGGAGATCTGGCGGGTAAGCAGGATGAACTGACAGTCATTAGGTTTTGGCGGCTGCTCCTTGCCCTCCTCTGTTCATCTTATTGCAGCCCTGAGATTCTGCATCTCTCCTGACGCTGGGCTGATGCAACCATTACAGCGTGCGTTCTCGTGTGAGTTAGAAATTCTATGTCGTGTCCCAGGGTAGATGCAAAGCATTGCCGGGGAGACCCCTGCGTGCATGGACAGGGTGTTCTTCCGCCCGATGTCGGTGATAAGAGTGGCTGGTTTTCAGGCCCAGGCCGCTGTGCGTGGATTGGATCACACTTGCCCAGTAGAGAACGTGGGGGGGGGGGGGGGCTCACTGCAGAGTGTGGGCCACCGTTGCTTAGGGAGATTGGGAACTGAACCGTAAAGGAAGCGCTCTTCGCGCATTCATTCGTTTCCTTCCCGGGAGAATCGCCTTGTGGTTTCCGAGACTTGCTTTGTCTCCACGGTCTTTGGGTGGGTGTGGAGCACGGGATTCCTGGAGCGATTCCTGCTGTTCCGGGAAATAGGGATTCATGGCAACTAGAAAAGTTAGTCGGCAGGTGGCAGAGAAGGTGGAGTTTGTAGGGAAGCCTCAGGGGAGACACAGGGGACCGAGGAAGGGGAAGCCCTGTTCTCCGGCAGAAAAGCCTGCAGGTCCTCATGGGCCAGGAAGGGTCCGCGAGAGCGAATGGAGAGTAGCCGTGGCCGCTCACCTTCCAAGCCCAGAAACCACTGCCCTGCTGTCCTCCTAGTGTCCCTAGCAGCGTCCTCGTCTGGCCTCTCCCATCACGGTCCGCAGGGCCTCGCCGCTGAGGCCGGGGAGGGACCGCTTGTGGGTTCCACCCGCAGCCCGACATCGCGCTTTCGGCTCCAACGCGGCACTTCCTGTCCCTGATGCTTTGAAATCATTTTCATAACTTCTTTCTTTCTTTTTTTTATTCCTTGAGTTTCTCTGGCAGGGAGGCCACAGGAGTTCTTTCCTAAATGTTTTACTCTAGAGGCGGTCGGGCAGCTGTGGGAAGAGTACGTGAAGGGTATAGAATCAGCCGTACTTACCCTGTGCAGGATTTCCATCCGGTATTAAAACACATACTAACCACCCTGTGTGTCATCACCAAACGCTCTCCCTCCCCTTTCTCCTTCCATGAGTGTCCAAATTCATTTTTCTTAAGTTTAAAGGGTTCTGGCTTTTTATTTTTACTCCCTCTCCACCCCCTGAGAATGCCTTGCATCACTGAATAATCAGTTTCAGATCCCAGTTTGCTCCAAATTGGACTGTTGTGTGAATTGTTAGCATATATTTATGTTATGTGGCATTGCGACATCAGTTACATATTGTGTTTCATTTTGGCTAATTTTCAAAAATTAAGAAAAAAATTTTTTATAACCTCACCACTGAAGATAAAAGTGTAATGTCCTTCTTAATAACTTGGTTTTCCTCTGTGACAAAACAGGAAACACTTAAATTCGCTGCCTGCAGACAAAACCAGAGGCGCGCCTACCTCTTCAGGTGGCGGCTCTGGCTCGTTGTATTTGCAGAAGCCAGTGCCTCTGCTGCCTCATTTCAGATGCGGTGCACATTCTTCCCGGTCAGGAGCGTTCCAGGTCATTCTCCTCAGAGGCGATGCATAGGCTGTGTAACGGCGCCATGCAACGTACTTATTAACGATAAGAAGTCACTGAACGCCTCTGGGGAAGATGTCAAATGACCGATTCATTATTCTAGCACCAGCGAGGCAACATCAGCAGGCGGAGGAGGCCCAGGGTTTCTTTCGGTTTGTTTCACTCTGGTTCAAACTTACCACCCACAGTCATCCGAAACACTTCAAAGCTTGTGGGTTTGGTATGTTTGCGTTGCTGTCATACTGTAACGATGTCCAAACACGCCCGCGCTTAAAGTCTAAAGGATCAGAGTAAAAGCCACTCGCTGTCTTGCTAACAATGTCAGAGAACATTGGAAAGTGCCTTTTCCCCGCCTGCCATTCCCGTCAGTTGATAGTTGCGCTGTCTGCATAGCTGACCACCCACTGAAGCCAAGGCACGTGAAACTGCTGTCCACTAAGATGGGCCTGAAAGTCACGTGGGACCCACCCAAAGATGCCACCAGTAGGCCCGTGGAGCATTACAACATTGCCTACGGGAAGTCACTGAAAAGCCTTAAGTACATCAAGGTGAACGCGGAGACGCAGTCCTTCCTTATTGAGGATGTGGGTAAGTGACCCTCCGCTCCTGTTCCCATCAGAACTGACTGTGCACCTCGCTCCCAGTTCCGCTCTAAGGTGACTGTGAGCCAGGGTGTGGCCAGGCTCACGCGGCTCCTTGGGAACGGGAAGCCAGGGGCGTGAATCTGTTGCGCCAAGGCCTTCATCCTGCCATGGGCCTTCCTGCCCTACACTTAAACTCTAGTGTTCCTGGGCCTCTCTCCCAATTGATGCTGGAAACAATTTTTAGTTTTCTGAATGTGCTTTTTTTGTCTCATGGACACTTGACTACTAGACAACTAATCTGGAGATTTCTCAGTTATGAACCATTTTATAATTAGGGATTTCTCAGGTGACATGTCCCCATAAAGGTGTGTATGCTTAGCCACATCTGTTCAAAGATGTTACATTTCTCCCCATGCAATTCATTCTGGAAGTTCGGAGTATTTTAAATTTTGCCCAAATACATTGTGCAAGTGCAGGTGCAGACGGTTTTGAACGTGAGCTTTGGGTTGCCTCCTGTGGGTCCTCTGTCTTCTGCCCTTTTGATCCCAGGAGCCTGCAGCTCCATGTACTCTCCAGTCATCTCATGGCCCAACCCTAAGAAGCATCATGAGGAAGTCAGCAGTGTGACATCCAGGTGTCCCCGAGCCACAGGAGCGTTTTGCCGCCTTCCTTCAGAGGATCGGAATCAACAGTGCTCCCCAGTGTCCTGGCCACAGCCTACCACACGTCCCTTCTCCGCTCTGAGTTACAGCATCAGGCTTTCTGGGCATCGGGGCAGAAGGTGCATGGAAGGGAGGCAGGGGGTCAGATTCCTCCCTCATGGTTCCATACATTTCTCTGAATCTCTCCCACATCCCCCAGGCCCCACAGAGTCCAACTGTGGGTTAAGTGGAGGTTCTATTGGACCAAAGGCAAGTGCAGGCTCACATTTGCTTGCTCAGAGCTTGGGTTGTTCTGGTGGCCGCAGAGAAGAAAAACATGCCAACGGAGAGACTTGGGGCTCACTGAGAGGCAGTGTCTCCCAAGCAACTCCGATAAGTTAACGGAAGCAGAGACGTGGATTAAATGTCTTTGAAATAAAAATAAGCTCAGGACGAAGAGAGGAAAGTGCCTGGCAGAGCATAATTTTACATTCAGTCCGAACCTGAAGCATTTCCCAATTAGTCCGGCAGGTCGTGCCAAACCTGAAATGCCACCAGCCCCTGCCACGGTCAGAAAGAAGCCATACCAGTCCCGACAGCAGGTGTCCCCAATGGTACGGCCTTGTGGCTGTATCCTGGGCCTCTGGCTGGAGCACTGAAGCCGTTAGGGGAACGCTCCTCACTCTGAGGAATGCACATACCACAATGGCCTTTGATGGAACTAACTCTAACCTCTCCAACGTCCATCCCCTCCAATGCCTGCCGGCTTCCAGCTGTGCAAGGGCTGGCACCTCCACTTCCTTAAGATAATAATTCATCTCGAGGAAAACCAGCAGCACTAGAGTTTTGCTTTCAAGGCAGCAAGTTCAAGGCACTCATGTCCTAACCTGGTGTCTGGGTTCCCTTCCGCATCCCAACAACTCCAGCAGCTCAGCCAAAGACACCACTGCCGTGTGACCTTGACCCCTAGATCCGAGTCAGAAAGTGAAGCCCAATTATTTCAAGATTAGCATTTCCAAGATTCCAGGAAGTATTTTTCTAGGTATTTGTTGGAAGAGTCAAAGACCACATGCAGACACAGCAAGGGGACTGTTTAAATATATTTTTATTGATTTCAGAGAGGAAGGGAGAGGGAGAGAGAGATAGAAACATCAGTGATGAGAGAGAATCATTGACCAGCTGCCTCCTGCACGCCCTCTACTGGAGATCGAGCCTGCAACCCAGGCATGTGCCCTTGACCAGAATCGAACCTGGGACCCTACAGTCTGCAGGCCAACGCTCTATCCACTGAGCCAAACCAGCTAGGGCAGTGGTTGGCAAGCTGCGGCTCTTTGGCCCCTTCAGTGTGGCTCTTCCACAAAACACCACGTGCGGGCGCACACGTACAGTGCGATTGAAACTTCGTGGCCCATGCACAGAAGTTGGTATTTTGTGGAAGAGCCACACTCAAGGGCCCAAAGAGCCGCATGTGGCTCGCAAGCCGCAGTTTGCTGACCACTGAGCTAGGGCAAGGGGACTGTTTAATTATGAGAAGGAACATATTTCATGCAGCTTTCTTGACTGCAGTGAAGATTCCCCAGGTGCTAAATTTTATGAGTTATGTTGACATTTTCTAATTATTTTTTGAAGCTTTCCATTTGGGGTTTTCATGAGGAAATACTGTTTGTAGTTACGGACACGGTAGGTTGAAACATGGATTTAGTGGACAGTGTGTTCCTACTTCCTACATTGATGTCACATTAAAAGGCTTAAAAGCTTTCTTGTTGACTGCTCACAAATCCAGGTTTATTTCACATGCCATGTACTTTGTAATAAATAAATGTTGTGTTCTCTGGCCAGGTGTATTTCAGTTGCATGGGAGGAATGTTAGTATTTTGATTAAAAATAAAGAGAGAAAGCTATAGGTAGACTTGTCACTAAATTCAAATATTTATATTTGGTTGTAACTGGTATAAGGAAGACAGCGAATCAAACTGTCGTTCTTGGAGATTTGAAACGGGGCTTGATACGAACCGTGTGTTTCAGAGCCGGGGGTAGTGTACTTTGTGCTGGTTACTGCAGAAAACCACAGTGGAGTGAGCCGGCCCGTGTACAGAGCGGAAAGCCTGCCTGGTAAGTCTCACCTAGAACTGGAGGCTGTGTTTCTGTTACTAAGATTGGGAGAAACGTCCCTCCCTGCTTCTTCATGTCAGTACAAGTTTAGAATCATTAAAGAGTTCCTGAACAACGGTATTTTTAGATTTGTAGAAAAAGCTGACAGACTAACAACTAGGAGAGATTTATCCCTCCTTTCATAGTCAGTTAATATAGGTTGTTAGCGTTTTGTCCTAAACTTTTGAGTGCTCACTAGAATAAGCCATGTGCAAAAGACTAAAAGGATGTGTTGTCCATAGAGCGTAGGTGCTCAGTCACTAAAATGGCCCGAGGCGATCCCTTTCAAGCTGTTGAAAAGGCCATTTAGAGCAATGTTAGGGATGCTCTGAACAGTTAGGGATGCTCTAAATGTGGAAGCTCCTCTGGTTCTCGTTTCTAACTATCAGGTTGCATTTTCCTAATTTAGGAGGTGAATGGATCCAGATTGATGGTTCCCCCATTAAGGGTCCAGGACCATTTAATGAAACCGTCACAGGTACTATTTGCTCATCCGGTTCATGTCTTCACTGAAGCACCGTCTCGCAAGAGGGTCGCGCTTCTGTCACACACATGTGCTCACAAACCTTCATCCAGTCCCCATCGCTGAACTAACGCACACGCCACAGTGTTGGTCGATCTGCCGTGCACCCAATGGACCAGCCCGCAGCCAGTGTCGCTCATTTCTCACTGTTCCCTCGTGTCCTGGTGTGGGGAGGTGTCTGTGTCTACATCTGGGGGTACCCTGTGCTATTAACAGGCAAATGTGGTGGCGGAGATGGCAGTCCTGGCCTGATGGGGATGTTTGCAGCTCTGTGACCTGTGGACGGCATGAGCAGATGGGACCACCAAACAGTGGCTTTTATTGGCTAATATGCTGCATCAAGTATTTCTTTTCGTAAAACCATGGGCTAGTTGGTGACATGTTAGATGACCTGCCTTCCATCTCTGCTCCATATTTGTATATGTATGTTTTATCATTTGGATGTTGATGTTGTCTAATCATGTGGTTTTACTTGTTGAGAGAAGTGTTGACATTTCTGTGTGTTCTTTGAATATATTTAGTTAATGATGCAAAATGCATGCAGTTATTTTCAAGTATATTGGCTACTGTCTTGAGGCCACAGGGAGAGGAGTGTGTCTTATTTTCATAAACCATGTATTTAAATACATCAACCTTACGCTATTGAGAGGAAGGTGAGTATATTCAAACCAATGACTCTAATCTGCTTCTCAGTTAAGATTTGGCGGGTGTGGGCAGCATTCACAGTCCTTTTACATGGAAAAGGAGGGCGGAATAAAACATTAGAAAAGGAAACGGGCTGTGGAGGAGAGGTGATACGTTCTTCAAATATGCCGGACGGAAGGTGAGCGTGGGGCGTTGTGCCGGGGATGCCTGTAGCAGCTGCAGAGGAGGGAATGAACGTTGGAAGAGAGAAGTCAGAGGCAGACATGGCTTTAGGAGGCACGCTGGAGTGAGAGTTGAAGGAGAGATGGTACATGAGGGGGCGAGGGTTAGGAGAGATGAGCAGAAGGCGAGGAGCAGAGCTTGGAAGACAGTGGTAGTGAGACAGTCAGAAGGTAGCACACCGTGGCCGTGTGTAAATGGGCCAGGAAGTCTATTTCAGAGGTTGTCTACCCTGAAGACACACAGGTAAACATTCGCACAGACGCACACAGCTCCCTTTGAGATGTACAGCCACATCCCTTTGTTCTGTCCCCAGGGAAGAGGTGTCACGTATTGGATCCCATTATTGACCTCCCTGCAGGCTTCTCTTCTGAAGTTGCGTTAGCTTTTTCCTGTCCCTGGATCTGAGCTAATCTGTTACGCACGGAGACAGGCAGGGGGGCGGGGCCAGAAGGCCCCACTCTGCTTCCCACAGGCAAGGCCATGGGCTGCCAGTTCGCCTGTCTTCGCCCAGCTCTTCCCTGGGAAGCTGTAGCCTCATTGGGACCATATGCAGTTTTACTACCACCGCCTCAGGGCATCCTCAGCTAATCCTGGGGCCAGGTCATGGGGCCGCTGAGTGCCCAGTTACCAATCAGACGGTGTCCTCTTTTCACAGAGTTTAATTAAGGCCTTCGGCCAATGGGGAATGAATACTGTCTGTGGCATTATTTCCTTGTGCAATTTTAAGTTTTATTAAGTATGCAATTTGCAGAGCAAAACTCCGTTTCCGGTCCATGCCTGGATGGTGAGCCCCTCAAGGGCCGGTCTCTTAGATTCACTCATCTCCGCCTCCCGGGCCTGGGACAAGCTCGTGGCACGCGCTCAATACGTGTTCGGTGGAAAGGCGTCGGAGGCTGCTTCCTCCGCGTGTGCCCCGCGGGGCGAGTGTGTGTGGGCCAGAGCCGGGTGCTGAGCGAGGCAGGGCCGGGTCAGAGGTCAGGGTCACCTGTCGGCCAGCTGCTGATGCTGGGGTGGTCCCGGGCAGGCCAGGTTGTCCGCCACTGAGCGGTGCTCTCCTTCAAATGAGGTCCTAATTCTTGCCTCTGGTCACTTGGAGGGGCTGGTGAGGAGTGGCGCTGACTGCAGCTGAGGACTGGAATTCCTCGGGGCTGCCTGGGCTATGAAGATGACCTGTTTACAGTCAGGTCTGCCGGCGCGGAGTCCTGGCCACGGGCTGTGTCCGCGGGTGCAGAAGTGGGTGTAGTGGCCGTGGCGGCCCGGCCCATGCAGTGCGAGTCCGGCAGGGCTTTAGTGTGACCCTGGTACAGCCACACTCAAGCGCTGGATGGCTGAGCTCTGAGTGGGGGTGGGGGTTCCCGCACATTGGTGTCCAGATGGAGTCCTGATCCAAGTATCCAGACCGTGGTTTGGTGTTCTGGGCCCTTCCTCAGGGCCCCATCTCATGATCTCAGTCTTGACACGGCACTTGACGTAACTGTCATGGCTACAGTGAGCCCACGCTGGATGGTCAAAGGCGTCCAGTGAGTCCGCTCTGCTCTTGCTCCCCACAGTCGGGCAGCCGGGCCATCGCATGGCTGACCAGGCTCTTCCTCAGATGGTCTTGCCTTGGGACCCTGCAGCATGACCACTTGTCAGGGGACGAGCAATGGTGGATCTGAGGGGACATGTGGATGACCTCCCCTGAGGAGCTCCAGGCCCCGGGGAACTTAGCCGACGTTTCCTGTAAGTGGGGATCCGTGGCACGGAAGTCTTGGACGGTGACTCCAGGTGCCACAGACCAGATCCTTTGCCAGAGGCGTCCGTGAGGCACCGGGTACCTCCTTCTAGAGCAGGCACATGCCATGCCACAGCACAGCGGGGGCTCCACACAGGAGCGGCGCGGGGGGACTGCACACCCAGCTCCACGCCAGCCGAGGGCCCACCTGTCCGGCTTCCAAGTTCCAGGTGCTGGGCATGGGAGGGACTTCTTGAGAGTCACAAAGGTCTCAAGGGGCACGTGTCAGAACTCGCCCGGGAAGGAGCCCTTGGCGACAGAGGTGGGAGGCATTTGCTAACCCACCTTGGCAGCTGTCAGTCAGCTCTGGGCCTGGGCTCGTGTCCGGGGCAGGGAATTCAGACTCTGAGTGGGGACAGCAAAGCACATGTCCTGTGTTCTGGCTGTGACCGATCACCTTCACCCTCTCCAACTCATACTCCCTCCCACTCCCCTCTTCCTCCTCTGCTGATTCATGCAGAGTGCACTAAGCTCTGGAATGGTGCCTGGCCCGACAGGTGGGAGCCCAGGGCGTGGTTTCAAGCCGCCCAGGTGATCGTGACGCACGCTGCAGTGTGAGGACCACCGCTCAGCCTCGGGGGTGGGCGCCCCCTGCCCCACAGCCAGTGTCCCTGGTGGCCCTGAGCCTTGATGTTGAGGATGGTGGGGACGCTGCCTGGGGCTGAGGATGGGCGAGCGGAAGGCCAGTGAGCACGTGGGCCTGCCTTTGCAGGAGGTGAGGATCCAGGCCCTCTTTGCACAGCTTGGAGGTCAGTGCAGTGGGGTGTCAAGGGCGTGAGAGGGTCAAACCGCTTATTCTTCAAAGCTGTGGACCGAATGACACCTCACACTCTGCTGGAGAATGAGAAGGCCCTGTCAGCTGAGACCGGGCCCAGGAGATGATGGCCGAGTACTCATCTTCGCGCCAACGAAGAGTAGGAAGGGACTCGCTAGAGCGACCGATAACTGCTGGGTTGATGAAGACAATACACAGCTCTCTCAGTGTACGGTGCACAGAAGCTTTCTGGGTACAGACAAGCTCATATTTGAGGTTTTACTGTAAAAACCTGTGACACTAAGTATCTCTTTCTCTCATGCTTGGTTCTTTGAAATACATGTATTTAGTGTCCCTTGTGTGCAAGGCATTGTGGTAGAATCTGTAATGGGACCCTGGGTTCCATTCTGGGAGGGCTGCACACACATCCAGTGAATCTGATGAGGGGTTTTGTTTTTTATCACAATCGCAACCACAATTAGCAATGAATGTGTGCTTCACATATGCTTTACGTGACTTATATTACAAACACAATACGCTACACACCGCTCTCCAAGGGAGGAAATGAGGGTCAGCGGGAGCCACAGTCACGCAGACAGGGGGCCACAGACTGGGACCCGACCTGAGAGCCTGTGGAGCCCAAACCAGAAGCTGCCAAGTTTAACGGGCACCAAATTGTAAACCTAAGTGGACAAAGCATCGTGTTGAATTTGGGATTTTTTTCAATCAACAGGTTTTGATTCTGTACAGTTTAAGAGTATTTGCCAGTTTGTGTAGCTGACAACACAACCTAGGAGACATGGGTGTCTGGCTTTCTGAAGTCTACTCTGATCTCGACGGCCCTTGTTTCCTCTGCTGACCCTCCGAGTGGACGGCTGTAATTAGTGGTATCAACCGGTTCTGAGTGAGGTCCACATGGTGACGTGGCGAGAGCGGTGGAGGTCCCGCGTCCTGTCACGTCACAGTCCACTCGGCAGTCCACTCGGGAGAACGGGGTTGCTCCCGGCAGTTGTGACTTTTGTTTTCAAGATAAAAGACTCACTGGGATTTATTAGAAAATTTCAGGAGCCTCTACGAGGATAGTTTTTCTTAGTGTGCACATCCGCTTGAAAGAGGGTTACCAGATGGCTGTAACAGATCCATGAAAGATGTCTGATGGTACGGATAGCCCAGGATGGGGAAGGGACTTTTTCTCTTGAACAATGTGAATGAGCATACCTGTCATTCCCAGAATCAGTTGGAGGTCCTTGATTTTTACAGAAGCCACACCTTGGAAGTGAGAGCTCACCTTGGAACCTGAGCACAAAACTGAGATCAGTTCACAGAACCCAGTGAAAGTGGCTACCCTCGCAGGTGCGAGGAGAGTTGTATACAGGCGGCCCATTGGCTACACGATTGGACTTAAAACCAAAAACCTTACTAAGTCCTACTTGGTAGAGTGGGGAAATGTTTGCGGGACCACTCCGTGGCACGCTGTGAGGAGCTTCAGGAATGGGAAGCCCAGGGACTGGCCAGGTAACCCCAGCTAATGTCCAAAGGGGTATTCCCTTTGGCGGATGCGGAACACTGAACAGGGTGTACCGCTTTCAGAAGAGCCATCTCCCATGGCTACTGATGTACTTATTGCGTCACTGGTTTCATACCCGTGGCATCAGGTTGTGTTCTTACATCGTAGCCTCCTGGGAATTTTCCAGTCGAATAGAATTAGGCAGCATTGATGGTGGGGTTAATGTTTATAATGGAGGAAGAATGCCAGGGAAGTCCCTGGCTTACATAACTAGAGATTCTCTCAGTGGCCTAATGGGATCCCCAAATATGACTAGGAGGTGGTCCACCGTCAGCATTGGACAATGTAGTCGTCACGTGGTCTGTGGCCCTTGTTCCCAAACTTATCAGTTCTTCATCGATGTAAAAGCAAAGCTTTAAACACTAAGTACTGGCCCCCAGAGTGTGTTGCTTTGAGAAAGCTAACAATGAGTGTTTCTTGAGCTTGATCATTTTAGCAAGAGGATTTCTCAAAATTTAGAAGAAGGAACAGCGGAGACTGAGATGGCAGCAATGGTGGGGCAGGCCCAGGTTTGTCTGGAGGACAGATTAGACATGTCAGAAGAATTAAGATCAAAACCAGAAGCCAGTTACTATGTGGGCCGGAGTGATTCACCGCAAAGGCCAGGAAAGCCCTTCCCAGCTTTACAACGAGAAGGCTTCCTGTAGGGCAGCTATAGCAGCACCTACTGTGTGCTCGCTGTATTGTTATGCTGACCTCTAGCTCTCACCAGAAATATATAGTTTTGGACTTAAAGGGGCAAAAGGAAGTAGATGAAAAAGAGCATTTGTAAAACACCCAAGACTTCTGGATGGCAGTCTCATGCATGGTATGTTTTCATTTGAAGTCCTCAGGCCTCTCGGCCTGAAATATGGGAGGAACATGTGCACCCAGGGTCGGTGCCCTTGGGGGGACAATGTTCTTTCTGGAATTGGTTACCAAAATGGATGTTTTAAATCCAGCTGCTTAATTGTTGTGGCTCAGTCTCTAGACAGACTTCACGTACCCGCTGGTGGACTCCGAGGGTATACTGTTTAATAGTTTCTGTGTCGTGTCTTCTTTAAGAAAAGGAAGTGCCAAACAAGCCCTTGCGTGTCCGAGTCCGATCCTCAGACAACCGGCTGTCCGTTGCGTGGAAGGCGCCACGCCTGTCTGGAGCCAAGAGTCCACGCAGATCCCGGGGTTTCCTTTTGGGCTACGGGGAAAGTGGCCGGAAGATGAATTACGTTCCACTGACACGAGATGAGCGAACGCATGAGATCAAAAAGCTGGGTGAGTTGAATGGTAACTGGTGCTCAGTATTTGATGATCTTTCCCATCGTTTCGTACTTAGGAGCTCGTTCATGACCGATGTCCTAGTTCAGTTGTAATGTTTATTTTCCAGGTATTATAGTTATTCAGAATCATGTTCTCTGTCCTGCCCTCCGCCTGTGCCTCCATCCCTTTAACCTGCAGTCAGCGCAGGACACGGCCGCCTTTGCGTGCTCGCCCGGCAGCTGCTTCCTGACCCTGCAGCACAAGCCCTGGAGTTGGGCCCTTTTCCTGGACACGGGATGGGCGCTCATGCTTTCTGCCTCTTGGCTCTGCTTTCACCGTTTTGCTCCTTAAGCTCTGCCTCAGATCCTAGGACCCTGGACCTTGGGTCCCCGTGAGATGAAATGTGGGGGCCGCTGATGAAGCCTGCAAACCGGCCTGCTGTCCTCCCTCTTCGCAAACCCTCACTAGGGGGAGGAAGCACTGGCCGTGGATGCTGAGGGGACAGTCGCTGTAACCAGGAGAGGTTCTGTGCATCATTCCAGGCTGGGTCAAGGCCTGGCCTTTGCTGGCCTTGGTGGTTGACAGGCCTGGACATCAATGTGAGAGACATGTCAATCGACTGCCTTCTGTACTCGCCCCGACTGGCGATTGTCCCTGCAACCCAGGCATGTGCTGACCGGGAACTGAACCGGCAGCCTCTGGGTGCACAGTACGATACTCAGCCAACTGAGCCACTCTGGCCGGACTCTGGTGGTTCTTGGTCCATGCTGGGCCACCGCCCTCCAGGCTTAGCCATTCATGCACGTCCCTGGATCGGGAGATAAATGGCAGCGTTCTTCCTTTGATGACTTGGCGGGTTCCACTGTCAGTGGCACCAAGGAATTAAGGGATCTGAAGTGAGTCCTCCATCAGGCGCTGACCGGGCACTGTGGCTGCCCTTCTGTTTGATGACAGCTAAAGACAGAGTCACCCTTTCTCTATTTAGAAATAAAAGGAAATTGGGGGACTTAAGTGGGCATATAAGCAATCCCATCCCTTTTAAAACCTTATTCATCTTTCTTTGATGCTGATGAGATAGAAACCCATTTTCCAGGAATTACAGGTGAAAATCACCTCCACGTATCCTACCATAAGAGTGTTCTTCTTGAGTTTAGTTGTCCGGAAGAAGAGGGGGAGGGCCGAGGACAGAGGGATGTGTCCGGGAAACCAGCCGCAGAGCCTCACTGCCTGTGCCTCATCCACAGCCTCCGAGTCGGTGTACGTGGTCTCCCTGCAGTCCCTGAACTCGCGGGGCCAGAGCCAGCCGGTCTACAGGGCCGCCCTAACGAAACGGAAGATTTCAGGTATGGTTCTAAGGACGCATCCGGTCAGCCATGGTCCAGTGTGAATGCAGTGTTGTTTCCAAATGATGCTGGCCGGGCGACAAATTCCATGGATTTTCTTGAGGGGAAAGGAAACAGCAGGGCGGGCTTGGCCACATTTTAGATTCAAGTGTGTTTCTTTTCTACTCAGAGGGTAAGGTATTCTTGCGATGAAATATATTTCTCTGTATATTCTGAATGTCTTTACTGTGCCTTAGGTTTGCCATAATAAGAGCAGCCAAACATTTATTCCATTTAAGGGCACAGTGTGATCCACATGGAAACATCCCCTGGTGATAGACTGTGAACAGAGAGAGAGGAGTGGACGGGGTAGCGTGCAAGAATGCAGTGAAACTTTATTTCCACTAAACTTGAGTAACAATGCAATGAGAAAGATGTAGGGATGGTGTGCTGCTAGCCCAGTGATGGCGAACCTATGACACGCATGTCAGAGGTGACACGCGAACTCATTTTTTTGGTTGATTTTTCTTTGTTAAATGGCATTTAAATATATAAAATAAATATCAAAAATATAAGTCTTTGTTTTACTATGGTTGCAAATATCAAAAAATTTCTATATGTGACTCGGCACCAGAGTTAAGTTAGAGTTTTTCAAAATGCTGACACGCCGAGCTCACAAGGTTCGCCATCAGTGTGCTAGCCTGATCTAAGATATTTTTTCCACATTTGTCCACAGATTTTTTTTTATAGTACTCGTGTTAACAAATTACATATACCTTTTCTGGTTCCTGGGTCTTACTTAAAGAGGTAACCTATAGCATAATTATTTTCATGAACTTGCAACTTATTTGTTAATTATAATTTTATATTACACAATATGTTATTATATAACATAATGTTATATTATAATTTTTACATTGTATACAGAAGGCCCACATACAGGATGTTTCACCTTTATTAGTCATTAGTTGCTGCTCTCCAAGAAGTCACTATATCAGTTTCCTAACAGGCTAAATATTTCCACCTTTTCCTACTTGTAGTTAAAGCCACAAAAAACAGAACAAAAAAACACCCCAAACGCCTAAGAGACTCAAAAGCAAAACTGAAGACATCTTTTGAGTTTCAGTTGGTTAGTGATTAAACAGAACTGTGAGCCTTGTGTCTGTGACGTATTCTATCAGAAATCGCAGGCTGAATTCCCTTTTGTACCGAATCTACCTGTTCATTTGCCTTGGCACCGCATGCTCTGAAATGTGAGGACCCGGAGCCTCGTGTGATTCACGCTGTTTTTTGCACCAGGATTTTCGCTTCACGCCACAATCGCCGAGGCAATGCTTCCCCGAGCTTTTCTTCCCTTAAAGTTTTGCTTCCTGTAAGAACTGTATTATTTCCCGGGAACTTACAGTGTATGTTGAGGAAACACTGAGTTACTGGGTGTATCTCTGACCAAGGCACAGCCTCCCTTTTGTGCTTTATGTCCATTGGGCTGGGCAGTTTGCAAGTGAACGGCCCGTATCTTAGACTGCACTTGAGAAGGGCAAGAGTGGAGAGTCAGGTTTCTCTGCAGCGACCAATCAAATCATTGCTTAACTTCCTATTCACTTCATTCCATCTACATCACGCATAAGCGATTTACTGCCCCAGGTGAACATAAACTCGGGGGCTAGAGGAACCAGGGTGGAGCCTACAGCCTTCCCACGCGCCCACTGTCATTTCAGAGGAGGAGGAGCTGGACGTCCCTGAGGACATCAGTGTCCGGGTGATGTCATCCCAGTCTGTGCTTGTAGCCTGGGTGGACCCTGTCGTGGAGAAGCAGAAGAAAGTTGTTGCGTCCAGGTACTTTCCTGACTTTTGTCTTTCTCTTATGCATGAGAGATGTGGGTTTTGTGGCCCCACACAGACATGTATTTACTTGAGGGATTTTATTTTCTGACATATTGGCATGCTGGTGTTTTTTGTGACTGGACAATAGACTGTCCTGTGGCCATGCAGCTAATCTTGAGCGTGGCCACACATTCCCCACAGGCCACATGCTACCTCGTGTGTGATGCACAGGGCGGGACCTCACATCTCACCTTCTCCGCCTTATCCTGTGTCTGCAAATGTCCTAGATCCTATTTCTCTCTTTGCCCCCATTTGCTTTGCCATGCCTTACCAATTCTCTGTTTTATAAAATGTATGTTTTTATTGATTTCAGAGAGGAAGGGAGAGGGAGAGAGAGATACAAACATCAATGATGAGAGAGAATCATTGATCGGCTGCCTCCTGCACACCCCCTACTGGGGACTGAGACTGCAACCGGGGCATGTGCCCTGGCTGGGAATTGAACCGTGACCTGGTTCATAGGTCGATGCTCAACCACTGAGCCACACTGGCCGGGCATTAATGATCTATTCACGTGCAGAAGCTACGGGCCCATCTGAGGAGGAGCCTGACCCTCCTTCTGTTACCCGTGAAGAGTGGCAGCAGGAAGGCTCTCATGAGAGTGGTGGGCATTGGTCTAACCCTCGCGCCCAGCAGTTCCTCTTTAGACATCTCCAAGCACCACCCTGCCTCGTGTGTAGCTCACTGTGCATAGCAGGTGAATGTATTTTTTCTCAAGCCACGACGTGGTGCTATTCTGATTTTGATATCAGTTTGCAATAGCAATAGAAGAAAATCAACCATAAAGTTAAATGAACTTTTGTGTTAAAAAGGCCACTGGGGAACACCAGTTCCAGTTAGTGAGAGATTGACATGGTCACCAAAAGCTGCTGTGTCAAGTGACTTCCTAGTTTATACAGCGAAGAGACAGCCACAGATTTGGTGGCTTGTCGTTACGTATTAATCTTTGAACCTGTCTGCAACCAGGAAAAGTGAATGTACTTTAAAAAACGAATGAGGCATAATGCTGAGAAATACATGCACTATATACACTGTCATTTGAGTTAGCTGGGTTTCTGCCTCTGACTGCTAGTGAAATAAGACACCTGCTTCCTGGAAAGACCTCTGAGGCTCCTAGGACTCTCTCACGGTTCATAGTGACGCTCCCCCTGCCCTTGGCCTCCTCAACATGAACAGCTCCTGGCTCCCGGGGGCCCTGATGTCCGGCATCATGATGAGAACAAAGAGGGCTGAGTTTTCCGTGTTCGCTGGTGTGCTGTCTGCACCGGAAGTGTTGTCCTGCCTCAGTAACTGCCCTAATGACAGCGCATTTCATGCACCAAGTGCTTCCTACTGCACAGCGTCCACAAAGATCCGTGGCAGCGCCCCGAGCTGGCGTGCCTTCCCTCTGGGGCTGGGGAATGCTCGCTCACACGTGTTTCTGTCCATGACAAGCTCATACTCGAGGTCTTTTCATCAGCTCCTCCATCCTGCTCTGCCTGTGACACACTGTTGTTCCTTCTCATGGTAATAAGTTTACTCAAGACCCCATGCTGCCTCCCCCTTCACCTCGGGGAAACATGCCTGATTTGGCATAAAGTGAGTCTTTTTGTCTTTCTTTTCTGGAAAGCCAAGCTACCTTGGGCCAGGTCTCCAGTCGCTGAGTTATAGCTACTGAGTTATGTCGCTACTGATTATTCCCTAGCCCTCTCCACACTGCACACGTGCACAAACACGCACACACACACGTGCACACACACCCCTGATAAGGCACATGCCTCATCAAAGCCACCACCTCCCCCCCCCCCACCTTCTGAATCTCTGCTTCAGCTTTGAGCAGTATGAGTTTCCAGTCTTGAAGAGTCATCTTCCCTGTCTGCTTTAGAACCTTCTCACGTTTGAGCCCCAAACATAGTCCAAAGTGTAGGTCTTTGTGCTCTGATTTCCCTGTTTCCCTCCCCAAGTCATCGTTTCCGGGGCAGGAAGAGCATCAGGAGTCCGTGTTCCGCGGCAGAGAACGGGCCCGGTGCACGCTGCCTGTGTCTCCTTACAGGCAGTACACGGTGCGCTACCGAGAGAAGGGGGAACTGGCCCGCTGGGATTACCGGCAGGGCTCCAACCGGCGCGTGCTGATCGAGGGCCTGCTCCCCGACACCATGTATGAATTCGCAGTCCGCATCTCACAGGGGGACAGAGACGGCAAGTGGAGTACCTCCGTCTTCCAGAGGACCCCGGAATCCGGTCTGTATCACAATGGTTTGGGGATGGTCAGTTTGGGAATTCCCCTAAAGTAAGATCCAAAGATGCTTTCAGCCAGCAGGGGTATTGTAAGAAGCGAAATCAACCCTAAATCCTGGTGGTGTGTCTACATCTGAACACTGAGAAGCTAGGGAACGATTTCCTGGGGTCCATGTCCCATCCTCCGCTGGCTGAGCTTGTTATCCTGACACGCACAGCACCTCACATCCCAGTGTGGGGCACTGACCCACCGCTGTCCGCGTGGACGCGGGAGCCGTCCGTGGCCTTGCTGTGTAGGGGGATGACTTTCTGGAGGCTGAGGTTGTATTTGAGTCTGGGGCCAGAGGAACTAGGGAGAATTTTGTTCTGGATCCAAAGTTATAATTATGTCTTTTTAAACTGTGTCTTTACGTTATAAAAGCCTTGATTTTAATCTTCTTGGAATATTTCAATATTGAGCAATGAGAGAAATTCCAAATTCCGGAAAGCATTTCGCTAGCTCTGTCTAAGCCAGTGATGGCGAACCTATAACATGCGTGTCAGAGGTGACACTCGAACTCATTTTTTTGGTTGATTTTTCTTTGTTAAATGGCATTTAAATATATAAAATAAATATCAAAAATATAAGTCTTTGTGTTACTATGGTTGCAAATATCAAAAAATTTCTATATGTGACACAGCACCAGAGTTAAGTTAGGGTTTTTCAAAATGCTGACACGCCGAGCTCAAAAGGTTCGCCATCACTGGTCTAAGCTCACTCTCTGGTTGGTGGAACTGACAGAAATCACCCTGTCACATGAGAGCGAATGTAGAATCTTCTCTCATTACGATAAAAGTTACCAGATGGCTCTGCAATAAACTGTGCATGTGAGGACCCCGTGCCGTTTACTTTAGAAGATGCACAAGTGTGTTTTCAAACCTTGGACCCGTGACCTTCCTTTTGCAGCTCCTACGACGGCTCCGGAGAACTTAAAAGTCTGGCCAGTCAATGGCAAAACCACAGCTGTCACTGTAGCTTGGGACGCGCTGCCTGAGACTGAGGGCAAAGTGAAAGGTAGGAACCTGGCGACTGAGGGCACGAGGTGCACGTGGGAGTGAAATCCCCCAGACACGGTATTGACTCTGAGAAGCACCGGTTCTAATCACAGGCCTGGTGGCTGCACTAGGAATAGGGGAGCAACACACGTCTATGCGGTGCTAACCCAACGGACGAGGAGATTTCACTCAGGGCTTTTTCATTGTCGGTGAGATCCAGGGAGTCACGAAGGTGACTTCCACCTTCTGTATGCGCAAGGGTCTGGGTCCTGCTATCAGGAGGGGGTTTTCTGTGTTTGATTGTATGGGAGTGACATCCTAACCTTTACCCTCACAAATGACCCTGGTTTTTCATGTTTTGGGTCTTTTCATTGTGCCAGTAAAATCCCGGAAAGTAGGAGTGAGCAGGAACCCCATGGACCATGAGTGTCTTGAATGGGACCAAAAATCTTTTTAATGGGATTGAGAACTCAAGTATGAAAATCAAATGGAAATTCCCCCCGCCCCCTATTTGTCAGCTTTTAAAATTAATTACTTTGGGGGAGTTGAGGAAAATATGTCCTTAAAATAATAAATAATACTGTAGATTTAAAAATAGGGTAAAATATTAACGAATAGTTAAATTCAAAAGTGTCTGTTGAGAATACTAAATAGAAGCACAAATCTTTTCTTTTCAATGTAAAAACATCCAAGGACCTTCCAGAAGTCTGTAGGAGATATTGTGAAGGGGTGTACTGAACTTTTCCCTTGACATCACTTATACAAATGTACCCTAAGGGCACTTTTTATTGTTACACAATCTTGGAAGACAAATTTAAGTCTTCAGAAACTATGAAACTTCGTGTCCAGAAACTATGAAAAGTTTGTGTAAGCTTAAAGAAATCCAGCAAATTACCACCAATCTTCCTTGAGAATCTCTTAACTGAAATAAATAACTTGTTCTCTTTTGTTTACAACTGTACGTTATCTTTGTTGATCTGTCATGGGACAATAGAAGGAAGGTAGACATGAGATAGTCTTCTCTAAACTTAAGGCTTTCCCACTTTCTAGTTTTTTTAAGAAGAAAATATTGTACTATTCTTACTCATTTTTTCTCTAGTGGAATAAATTAGAAACAAATGAAGAGAAGAAATATTTAGTTGGCCCTTTTAAATAATTCTTTTTATAAAAGTTTGAACATTGGCTCCTTCTGGACTAAGTATTGTTGTAATGCTGGGAAGTGAATAAGGACAGTTTTTGGCAGACTACTCTTTTTAGTTATAAAAACATCAATCATTGCTCCTTTCGTGACATTATTACCATGCTACTTTTATTTTCTTTCCCTCTTCCACGTCTTGGTTTATACTTCTCTCTCTGGTGAAAGAAGCTCCCTGGTAGTCAATTCAATATTACCAGAAATAATAATAGCTGCTGAGTTATATCCAAAAGAACTCACAGACCTTCATAAAGGTGTGGTAGTGGGATTGAAAATTCAAAATTATACCAGGACATTTTTTATGTATGAGAAATATAAAACACAATAGAATTTGACATGGTTAACTTTTTTCCAAATGAAGTGAATCCATAAAAATATCTGAATTAAAAAGGAGACATATGTAATACTCTTAGTAATACTTTAAGCAATAAAACAAAATTAAAAAAATAAATAAAATCAATAAAACAAACAAACAAAAATATCTGAATTACCAAATTTCATAGACAGGCATTCTTTTAATTTTGACTTTTAACCACCACAAATGACCAGTTTATTCATTTTCAACAAGAACACTTCTTTTTGTCCTACAAATGCTTTAAAAAATACTTTTTAAAGATTAGATCTTCAGTAAAAGAAAAGCTCTTACATGCCTCCATAGGAAGTATGACAATTGCTTGGTTTTTCTGTAATTCAGTTTTTTGTTAGCTCCCAGTCATATTAATTTGATAAGTTTTGTGAATCTTGAGTTCACTGGGAGGAAACAGGCATGGCAGTTTTTAGTTGAGTGTGAAAATTGTGCTTTAAAACATGGTTTCCTTATGGGACAGTATTTCCATATAAGCATAGAGATATATGAGATCCTTGGACTGAATTTGCTATGATGTCCAATAAAGGGCATTAAATGCTTATAGATGTAGCCAATTGAAGATAGAAACATTAGATAATGCATAAATCTGTTACTTAGCACCTTTTCCTTACAGTTTTAAATACTGTGAACTATCCTTATCTGCATATATTCAGAGCTTTTATAATCCATACAAAGGTAAAATTATATTCCAAATATGAAATTTAACTGGCTTAAACTAAACCAGAATTGCCCAGATGAATTCATTGGAAGCCTTGGAGATGTCAGCAGCTATTCAGAATCAGTTCCTAGAAGCTGTCATTTCTTTTCCCACAGCTTCTTCCACTCAGGAGATAATTCTGTCATAATAAATTAGCATAGAACTACGATGGATAGAAAACCCAAACACGGCATAAATGTCTTTTGTAAACTGTATGAAGACTGGCCTCTTGGGTTCCCTACACTGAATGTCCTGAGAATGGGCAACGCCAGCTCATTAATTGGTAGTCTGTCCCGCAGCCGGGCGAACAGTACCCCTTGCCCGTGCCTTTATGCTCCGACTTGCCCTGGCGTGCTTGTCGGTCCATTCACCCAGTGACGCGCGCTCCAGTCCATCCCGCCCTACAGTCCATTCACCTAGTGACGCGCGCTCCAGTCCATCCTGCCCCTACAGTCCATTCACCCAGTGACGCGCGCTCCAGTCCATCCTGCCCCTACAGTCCATTCACCTAGTGACGCCCGCTCCAGTCCATCCCGCCCTACAGTCCATTCACCTAGTGACGCGCGCTCCAGTCCATCCCGCCCTACAGTCCATTCACCTAGTGACGCGCGCTCCAGTCCATCCCGCCCTACAGTCCATTCACCCAGTGACGCGCGCTCCAGTCCATCCCGCCCTACAGTCCATTCACCCAGTGACGCGCGCTCCAGTCCATCCTGCCCCTACAGTCCATTCACCTAGTGACGCGCGCTCCAGTCCATCCTGCCCCTACAGTCCATCTTCGGGACACAGCACTGTTTTCATTGTCCTCCTTCCAACCGTCTACCAATCATTTCAGAGTACATTCTCTCCTACGCCCCCGCGCTCAAGCCCTTCGGAGCAAAGTCCCTCACCTTCCCCGGAGAGACCACCTCTGCCCTCGTGGACGGCCTGCAGCCTGGGGAGCGCTATCTGTTCAAAATCCGGGCGGCCAACAGGAGAGGATCGGGGCCTCACTCCAAAGCCTTCATCGTCGCTATGCCAACAAGTAAGCATTGCGTGTGTCTCTTCCCTCTTTTTCCTTCATGCATTGCATTCCTTATGAATCATGGCTCTTGCTTGGGTTTACATGATTTTTTTAGGCTAAGTTTGCACTGTGATTTATAGAACGTTTGATAGTCCCTTTAGAAAGTAGTCATACCAAAGACTAAAATGTTATTGATTGCTAATAACATCAATCACTATTACGATATTACACAAACATGAAAGTATGAGTTTTGTGATTAATCTTATATCACTGTAACTGGGGGTTATGATGACAGGGGAAGAGCATTTTTACAAGTGTAATGTGGCGCTGTTAGTTGTCAGCTCTCTTCAATTTCCAAATAGCATTTGCAATGCGTAGTTTGCATTGCATTACTCGGGAGTGCAGCTTGACTCAGAAGAACTTCAGTACCTTGTTTATCTGATCGGGATCAGAACCAAGCAAGTTAATGAAACCCAGAAATGGAGCGGACTGGTTCTGGATGGTGACTCCTGTCTGCCTCCCCCATTCACACCATATTGGTGGCTCTCTCCTCCATGATGTACTGTGAGGATCCCCAGGGCACCCCAAAGTCACACAGTCTGTCTTGGAAGCAAATGAAATAGATGTCTGCTCCCGGCTGGATTCCCCTTTGCTATACAGATTCCCAGCCCTGACAGCACCCCTTTCCTCCTTCAGTTCTGCTCGCAAGAAAAGGGAAAGCATAGGGCGCACTTAATGTGCTGCCTACCTCAGGAGTCTTTATTTTTGGCTCTATTTTGGAATGACAAATGTATTTATTACTAAAGAGATTTTAATAGAGAAGGAGAAAGCAAGTAAGGACATGTTAGGGGGGACAGGCACTCTTTGTAATGCTCAAAAATTACAAACGTGTTGCTCGCCCGTCACTTCCCAGGCATGCAACACATCCCCACGCCTTTGTGTGTAGAGGTCATTTAACATTTCATACCAGGTCCCTATAAATTTCTTGCCTACATTGTCAAGAAGGGCTATGGCGCATTTGTAACATACCGAGAATTCGTTTTACCGTATTACAAAAGCCCATGTAAGATCTTGCCTTTGCAAAACCAATGGATGACGTCAAAGTACTCATTTGAGAATTCTTTAAATACTAAGCTGTGACTAACCTAACTGCATTCATAGAAATTCTCTCACACATTGTTTAGAGCTGTATCTATGGCTTAAAGCAAAAGAGGGCTTTCAACGCGATGGCTGTAATTGAGAAGTGTCCAACGGTCTTAAGAATGAGAACTTGTCAGTTACAATTTCCTCTGAAACGCCTCCACTGCCACCTTTAACACTCACTTTGTATTGCAAAGCTTTTGAATTTCGTCTTTGATGGCAAATTCTTTCCCATCTATTCCAGGCAGGACCAGTGAGCCGGATGCCCGGCAGAAAACAGGCGCGATGGAGAACTGGAAGCAAGAAACCGCGCAGCCTGCCTCGCCTCCCAGGGCCGCAGCTCCCTCGAAGCACGCCCACCTGCCCGTTTCTCCCCAAGGCAGACATGCCAAGCACCCTCCTGACTTGAAGAACAAAATACCGGCCAACGGTGGGGTGCCCAGGAAACCCCAGGCGGCAGAGCTCACGGACGCGGAGGAACTGGACCCCCAAGGGGATCCCCCGACCTCGCCCTCTGAGACCCAGGACCAGCAGCGCCAGCCCAGGCCGCCGGGCAGACCCGTCCACCCCGGCCTTGCTGGACGGACTCCAGGGAGAGTCCGAGCGCCAGTGCTGCCCCGACAGGAAGGCGTGGACAAGCCCGGCTCCTCGCCGCCCTCCCACCCGCGAGGGGCATCCCCGTGGGTCCCTCACACGCCCACCGCGGGCAGCTCTCGACGCCCGGCCCACCTGCCGTCCAGCTCTGTGGACAACGACTCGCTGGACGGAGAGGAGGCAGAGCCGGCCACAGGCTCCCTG
The DNA here is from genome assembly GCF_000147115.1 of Myotis lucifugus. Taxonomy (NCBI): domain Eukaryota; kingdom Metazoa; phylum Chordata; class Mammalia; order Chiroptera; family Vespertilionidae; genus Myotis; species Myotis lucifugus. The sequence goes on along the minus strand of NW_005871553.1, from coordinate 333,412 downwards.
GACCCCAAAGACGCCTCCTCCGAGCGCCTGCGGCCCGAGAGCGCGCCCGCCCGGCCAGCCCTGGGGCCCGGCCGCCACCCCGCCTCCAGCGCGCGCCCCCGCGGCCCCGCGCTCCAGGGCGCCAGGCCGGCCCTGCCCGCGCGGAGGGCGCCCCACTCGGAGGCCGCACCCCACGGGGGCGCATCCCGGCTGCTGCCCACCGAGCCCCAGCCCGGGCCCCCGCTCCCCCGGGGCGGGAAGGACGGCCACGACGCCCTCGCCGCCAGGTCCCACGCGCCCTCGCGCCCCACCACGTCCTCACCGGTCTCCTCGCGTGTCGCTCCCAGGCCCCAGGCCCCGCGGACGGTGGATGGCGACAGTGACGCGGCCGATGCGGTCCCGGGCCATGTCAGTCCGCACAGAAACAAGCCCTTTGCCGCCCACAGCAGGTACCCAAATCGGCCTGGCTACAGGCGGAGGCCTCCTACTACATGTCTTCAAGCC